>NC_056731.1:1137730603-1137778103 GCF_019279795.1 Protopterus annectens
AAGTAAGTATGTGAAGAGGGGAGAGTAAGGAAGTATAAGGAATGAAAAGATACCTGTTCACATTTAGGGATATAATGAATCCTGGTTTTGAGCTCAGAGCCAGACTTTAGCTAGGAAGTCTTTTAGAGTGGTTTTGAAAGATGGGAGGGATGGTATAGACCTGATGGCTACAGGTAAGCCCTTAGCAACCTTGCATGAGTATATGCAATGCCCAGCATATTTGCTAGATTTATAGACAGGCAGGAGTTTTGGTCACTGGATTGTAATGATTGACTCTGAACATAGTTGTGTCGAATGTTGTTTTAGTGCTGGACAGGCAGATGGGTGCTGGATAGACTTATAGATGTAAGAAGTTGTGTATACGTTAGTTGATATGGCAGTTCTAACCAATTTTGACTTTTTAGTGGAACACAGTGGTGGGTTCTGAAAGGAGTATGTGCTGCAAATTTAGCAACTTTGTTATAGCATTGTTCAAGTTTTAATTTTTGTAAAGCCTGGAGGTTAGCAAGCATGGAAATGCCATAGAGAAGAGTGAGGCAGAGATAAGTAGTGGCAAGTGTAGTTTTAGTTGCATTGGTGAGAAAGGTTTTGGATCTGCAAAGCATCCCCAGTTTTTTATGAGGTTTTCTAATGCAATTTTGTATATGCAGGTTGAATGCAAGATTATCAACCACTATCATCCCCAATAGTTTGCTATGAGAAAGGACTTCAGTGGTTGTATTATCAAGACAGAGGATTTTAAATTTAGTGTTTTCATGAGTGAGGGATTTAGGGGGGAAAAAGTAGTATAGTAGTATTTTTGGGTTAAGCATAAGTTATGAGTTATGAAGCCATGTTTCAGCGGCTACTAAAGCTTCTTGAGTACTTTTTTTGGAGGTGCACCTTGTTATCAGATGTGCAAATGAGTGGAATTATCTGTGTATTTTATTAGGGTGGCGTGTTGTGTGGAAGTATAGAGAGTGTTGGTGAAAATGTTAAAATGAAGACCAAGGACAGATCCAGGTAAGCAGAGTGTGTGGAATGCCATTTTACTGACTGATACCTATTGGACAGTTAGCTTTTGAACCACTGAAGGGTGGGCTGATAGAGATCTAGTGAGGAAATCTTAAGTAGACATTTGCTGTGACAAATTGTACTGAAGGCTTTAGAAAAGTCTGGAAATAAGGAAGAGACTAGTTTTCCATTATCTCTAGCTTTATTGACAGTATCTATATAGCATATGGCAGTGCTAATACTATGGGAAGGGTGTAAGCCATGCTGTGTAGGGGATAGGAGTTCTTTGTGCAGGAGGTTGTGTAGCAATTGTTTTTGAATACATTTTTCAAGTATTTTGGTGAGGGGTTATAAGATCACTATAGGTCTAAAGTTATTCATGTCTGCTGAATTTCCTCCTTTGTGCAGAGGGATAATGTGCGACTTTTTCCAGACAGAGGGAATGCAGAATTCCCGGACTGCCTACTTGTAAGGACTGAAACAAGATAAGCAATGTTACTGGCTGCTATTTTTAGGTACGCGCTTGGAAGCTGAAGAAGTAGAGCAAAGTTTTAAGTTTGTTTAAGAGTAGTTTATGAGTAGTTTTATATACAATAGGGGCACAGGTTCATGAATGAGGTGGGCATATCACATCATATTAGTTGTAATAAATCATGCAATGTGCTTCCATAAATGAGTTGTTGGCACAAGCTTGTAAACACCCGAGTGAATTTTTTAACAAGAGGGACAAAAATATTCACTATAATAAACTTGGTTTGTTGCATGACACATCTTCATTTTTTGTTTTTATAAGAGTGCGTTCATGAACTGCATTCTCTGAGAAGGGTTTGTTTCTGTAGATTTATTATCTATAGCTGTATGTCTATCTGGGTTCCGGACGTTTGCTCGAATGAGCAAACGACCAAAACCCAAACGGCCGGGTATACTTATGCGAAAGTGTTTTTCACCGAAGAAGCACTTCTGCGTAAGTATACCTGCTGCCGAGGCTGTACTATGGTGCGGGTAAGGGAAGTTTCCCTTTTCCCCATGGTGGTGCAGTCTCGGAGGGAAAATATTAAAGTAGGGGGGAGCCCCCCCACAAGGGGGGTGCCGGTGGGTGGCGGGGAAGCCCCCCTGCTAAAATGTTAATGTAGTGGGGTTTTTTTTTTTTTGTAACACGCTTTAACAAAAGCACTTTTTCGATAAAAGCGCTTTCGTTAAAGTGTGTTTGGTTATTATGGATTTGGACGTTTGCTCATTCCAGCAAACGTCCTAGATCCATCTATCTATATCTAGCTATCTTTCTCGCTATATAAAAATATGTACATTGTGTTTATGTGTGTGATATACAAGTCAAGCAGCTGGGACACCATTCTTTTTTAACAAGGAACATTGAGAAATCATTCTTTTTCAAAATACAGGAAACATAAGTGATAATTCAGTAAAGATGACATAGTCAATCATACATTTATATAAATGAAAAACCCATTTGACATGTTTTCTGTGTCAGACACTATACATCACATATAATCTTCTATACAGTCTTGTCAATAGAATATTGCATAGCTCATTCAATCGCCGTCTTCCCTTAACCTCATTCCTCCTCCAAAATATATTCTACCTGTATTGTTCCCACAATTTCCATTTTTTTCTATGCAATTTGCTCCTACCCTTTATACATATCCCACATACAGTTCTTTTATCTCTGTTACTATATTCACTGCTTCTGGGATGATTGGCTTACACTTTAATTTCCATTTTCTATTAACTGTTTTTTGGCAGCCACCAGAACTGAACTTTAGGAAGGCCTTACTGTGCCTAGGCAATTCCGATTCCATATCACAGCACTTCTTTAGTTACACCAGTTTGCTCACCCAGACTGAGAAGTCTGCACTGATTTTTTATTAAAGTCTGTCAACTCATTACACTCCAAAAGAATATGTTCCCAGCTACCTCTTTCTTCCCCATCACACCTCCAACAATTGCAGTCTACCTGAGGAAAAATTCTTTGCAGTCTGCTTGGGGTATAAAACTATCTATGCAAACACTTACAAGCAAAAAAAACATACATCTAATAGACTTTGTTACATATTTGGGAATCATACATATGTCCTCCCATTGTTTCTTTGTTCATTGCTTATCCAGTCTCTCATCTCAATCCTTTCTAATCTCCTCTGACTGATTCCTGTAGTTGTCATGCAGTATTTTATATGCATAGTAATTATCACTTATTTAACATCAGCTTCTGTTTTAGATTCTACCAAAAACTCTATTCGCACTGGTCTTTCACTTAGGATCGCTATTCCTTTGTCTTTCCCACTCTGATATCAATCCTCAATAGGGAAGGCAATCTCTAGTCTGGGGTTCAAATGTATTCTTGGACTCTTCCAATTCTATTACCTTTCCCTCTCTAATTATTTGCTGCCAGTATATTGGTTTCTTTGACAGATATTTCAGCAAGTTACAGTCACCTTTTTCCTATTCTCTGCATCCCTAATTGCAGTCATCCTTTTTGTCAGAATCTCCTTTTCAATTCCCGTGTTGAGTTAGAATACTTTCTGCTAGCTTACAAGTGTATTATTCTGTATACTTACTGTTATTTTCCTTAAGGATCTGTATCCAAAATCACAGTTTCTCTATTTTTTGAGCTTCTCCCCTGTTTCATCATCATTATCCCTTCCCACATTTATTACAACTTTCTGCTTGTGCTATGTATAGGAGCCTCAACTGTGTAGCTCTGAAATACCCCTTCAAATCAAATAATCCTAAACCACCTTGTTCTTTTAGCAGGATCAACTGATCCCACTTGACTCTTCCCCTCCAAGATAAAATCCTTCAACTCTTTATTAAATGCTGTCCATAACTTCTCTTCTGGTTGATTAATACATGTCTGACCTGTGTATAAAACTAAAGGGACTAAAACATTTTCACTGCTTGTATCTTGCTATTCATATACATAAAAGAGAACTTCCAGTTTCTCTGTTTTTGTATTATCATTTGTTTATTCTCTTCCTACATGTCTTTAGCTTCTATAACAAAATTATTTTTAACCCTAACTCTTAAATACTTCATTTTATCATTTTCCCATTAATATGGGTATTGCTGAACTGTGTGTGGATACATAGCTTACAGCTATTGCCTTTGTTTTATCTTCATGAATTTTGTCTCCAGAAAAGACTTGAAACTGGCTCAGAATGTTCCATAATGCTGAATTGTCCTTCAATGGTTTTATCAGGTACAAAATAATGTTTTCTGCAAATAAAGCCAGATTTTCTTGATTACATTATTAATTGTATCCTTGAATTTATGAGCCCCTTATTTTTTTTGCCAATGATTCTAAATGCAGCACAAATAACACAGGGGAAAGAAGACACATCTGCCTGGTTCCTCTTTTCAAACATAACTCATCAGAAAGGAACCCCCACTTTAATTTTCACCTCTGATCCATCATATATCCTCCTAATTAACCTTATTATTATGTCACGTAATGAAAATACTTCCCTTGCCCTACTCAGAAAATCCCAGCTTACTCTCTCAAATGCTTTTTCTGCATTAAGACCCACCAACAACAGTGGTATTTTCTTATATTCTGCTTCCTTTTGGATCATCATTGTTCTATTAATGTTGTCAAAAGTTTGCCTTCCCTCCACAAAACCACTCTGATCCATATCTTTCAGTTTTGGCGCCACCTTTTCCATTTTTTTAGCCATTATAGGCAAACACTTCATAGTCATGGTTTGGAATCAAAATGGCGTTTATGATGCTGGATCGGATCGGTCTTTACCATCTTTTGGTATTAAAGCCACCACAGCTTTCTTCAAGGATGCTCTTGCTTCTCCTCCTTTTAAAATACTATTAAACTAAAATTTCCAAATCTTTTTGTCATTTTCTTCCCTTTGAGCTTCTGAACTTTCACAGGAATACCATTTATTCCTGGAGACTTTCCTTTAGATTGGTTATACATTACCATTTTTTTCCTCATGTAGTCCATCTGCCTTACTGTATTTGTGTTTCTTCCTACTTTATTAGCTTATTTTGCTTTTGCCTCTTTTAACATTTTAAAGTGGAACCTGTGTGTTGAGAGACAGCCTTACAAGATTATCTGCAAATATATAGAGCTGAGCATATTTTTCTGTATTATTCTGTATTATAGAGCTAAATTGTTGCTTAGATATCTGTTGTCTTACTGTTCTGCAAATATACAGAGATCAGTATATATTTTTTGGTTTTATAATTTGCACTCTGATTCCTCACATCTATGTTGAAACTGGTTTCCCCACCGCCCCCTTCCCTGTTCTTGGTTGTAGTTTAAATTTGGTGGCTTTTGCAGTGCCCGCCCCACTGTAGATTTGATCTAGGACACTCACCCAGTCCCATCTCTTTACCGCATTCTACCTAATAAACCCTTTCTGCACATGCTTTTAGTCCTTTTTAATTTAATTACATTTTTTCAAACTGTGTGTGGACTAATATTGCTACATACTCAAGTGTGCCAGCTTACACTGCATGTGAATTGTTTTTACTACTGTTTTTGCTAGTTTTCTGAAAAAAAAATGTATCTGCTTTTACTGTATTTGTGCTTCTTCCTACTTTATTTTGCTTTTGCGTCATCTTAAAAGTACTCAATTGTATTTATTACTGCTTGGTGGATCTCATTCTAAGCCTTTTAGTTTAAGCACTTGGGCTTCAGACCAGTTGTTTTACATTAAGAAGGTTTGTGGTCAGCACTGTGGTGGCAGAACAGGTAGCTTACATCCTTCTAAGTTGGGAACTGCTGATTGAGGGCTCAGTGTCTGTTATTCTAAAAGTGTATTAATTCTGGTTTAAGCACTTGGGCTTCAGGCCAGTTATTTTACATTAGAAGGGTTCGTGGTCTGCACTCTTGTGGGAGGAGAGGCTGGACTCTGCCCTTCAGAGCTGGGAATTTCTGGATAAAGGCTTATAGTGCCTGCATATTTGAACTGCTTCTTACTGAAATTGGTACACCTTGTTTGCTGTAGCATAGACTAGATAGTACAGTTTTGTACCTACCATAAATGTAGATGTTCGAGTGGTAATACAGCTGCAGTAATCACAGATGGGTTCTCTGCCGTCAGGCGGGTCCTCGGTCGGCCGAATTCCAAAGTCTAGGTAAGGCGTCGGTTGCTGTCGCTTTCTTTCCTGACGTCAGTGAGGCAGGGGTATACAAGACACAGCCGACGCCATCTTCTTCAGTCTTTCTTGCCCCAGATGTCAGGTGCCCCAAAGTAGGAAGGCAATACATAAATTATATTTATATACATGCAATACAATATAATCACAAATCAGTAGTTGCAAGCAAAAATACCATAGAAGGATAACCCAATCAGGTTGTATGAAGAGGAGTTAGGCCGTAGGCTTTTACCAAGAGGAGAAGGAGGGAGGGAAAACTGTACTGCAGCTGTATTAGCACTCGGACATCTACGTTTATGGTAGGTACAAAACTGTACTATGTTCATCGTGCATACAGCTGCAGTAATCACAGATGGGTAGAATCCCAAAGCTACGCACAGGGTGGTAGGCACTAGGTGGAACTGGGATGAGCCAGAATGCCCTGCAACACAGCAGTGGCAAAGCCTGCTCTAGTTTTGGAATATAAAGGCAGGTGGTAGTGTTTTGTGAAGGTATGCACAGAACTCCAAGTGGCTGCCTCCAAAATGTCTTTGGTAGGAACTCCTCTGAGGAAGGCTGTAGAGGTGGCTGTGGCCCTGGTGGAGTGGGATCTGATGCCTGTAGGGACAGATTTTCCATGATAGGAGTAACAAAACCGTATGCAGTGGCCTATCCATTTTGAAATTGTCTGTTTGGTAACTGGCTTCCCTTGAGCTCCTACAGCATAGGACACAAAAAGTTGTTCTGATTTCCTGAAAGGCTTTGCTCTGTCCAAATAATAACGTAGCTGTCTATGGATGTCTAAGGAGTGTAGCAGCCTTTCCCCTTTGTTTTGAGGATTGGGGTAAAAGGTAGGTAAGTGTATGGCTTGATTTAAAGCTACCCTGGATACCACTTTAGGCATAAATGACGGGTTGGTTCGAAGGGAAACCCTGTCCTGATGGAAGATGAGAAAAGGCTGCACAGCCATGAGAGCTTGTAGTTCCGAAACCCTATGAGCTGAGGTAATGGCCAGAAGGAAAGCTGTTTTCCAGGACAAATATTGCAAATCAGTTGAGGCAGCTGGTTCAAAGGGAGGCAATGTTAATTTTTCTAGAATGTAATTAAGATCCCAGGCTGGCACTGGTTGTTTCCTTGGTGGTCTTATATTCTTAGCCCCTCTGAGGAACTGTCTTAAGAGTGGGTGAGAGAATACGGGTGGATCCGTGTTGAATTCTGCAGAAATGGCCGAGGCATGGATTTTTATGGAGGAAAATGAAAGTCCACTGTTCAGCAGCTCAGCTAGATACTGTAATACCTGAGGCAAATTCAGTTTTCTAGGGTCCTGGCCTTTTTTCTCATTCCAAGAGCAAAACCGTTTCCATTTTGCAGAGTAAGCCTTTCTAGTAGATGGCCTTCAGGCCTCCAAAATGACATCCTGCACCTCTTTGGGGAGTAGGGTCTGTTGTGGTGTTAAGGAATTTTCCATGCAGCGAGATTGAGTGTTTTCAGCTGACTGTGAAGAGTTTTGTAGCTGTGTTGAGTCAGCAGAAGAGGCATTAGAGGTAGAGGCCAGGGAGGAGTACCAGTGTTGTCTTGGCCAGTCTGGAGCAATCAGTATCATCTTCGGTCTGTCTGCTCTTGCTTTCAAGAGCACCTTGGGCAGAAGAGGCAGAGGTGGGAAAGCGTAAACTGTCCATGCTGTCCAACTGAATGAAAGGGCGTCCACTCTCCAGGCCTTTGGATGAAAGGTCCTTGAACAAAACTTTTCCAATTGATGATTCCTGTGGGAGGCGAAGAGATCTATGTCTGGCCTCTCCCATGCTTGGATTATCTTTGTAAACACTTGAGGATGCAACTTCCATTCGTGTGGATCTGTCATATTTCTGCTTAGATTGTCTGCCAGCGTGTTTTCCAAGCCTGGCAAGTACTGTGCTTGAAGTTCGATTTGCCATTCCAGAGCCAAGTTCCAAAGTGTCATGGCTAGTCTGCACAGGGGGTATGAATGAGTTCCTCCTTGTTTGTTTATGTACCACATTACTGTGGTGTTGTCTGTTCTTATCAATAATTGTCCTGGATGCAGGAGGTCCTTGAAAGCTGTAATTGCATTTATCACTGCTAGCATTTCTTTTTGATTGATGTGAAGGTGCTTTTCCTTTTGGGACCATTTGCCCTGAATGCACCTGTCTGTCATGTCGCCCAGGCGTAATCTGAGGCGTCTGTTGTGATGACTTGATTTGCTTGAGGCTTGCAGAATGGGAGACCTGTGTTTGTTTGACATGCTTGGGCCCACCATAGAAATTCCTTTTGCAAACATGGAATTATTGGTATTATTGTTTCCAAACTATGGCTGTGTTGAGACCATAGGTTTTTTAGGTACCATTGAAGTTTCCTCATATGCAACTTTGCACATGGGATTAAAAGAATGCAAGATGCCATGAAGCCCAGAGCCTGCAGGATTTTCCTTGCAGTAAGCCTGATACAATTTGCTAGTGTTTTGAAGTACTGAGTTAGTTGCCCCTGTTTTTCTGGTGTAAGATAGGCCATCTGGGTGTTTGTGTCCAAGTTGGCACCCAGGAAAGTTATTTTCTGAGATGGTGTTAGCCTGGATTTCTCTTTGTTGATTGTGTATCCAGAGAATTCAGTAACCGTATTGCATAAGCCAGATGTTCCAGAAGTATGTGCTTGCTGTCCGCTTGGATCAGGCAGTCATCCAAATAAGGGTAAATTTGTATCCCTTGAAGTCTGCAGTAGGCAATTACTGATGCCAGGCATTTTGTGAATACTCTGGGCGCAGTAGATAAGCCAAAGGGCAATGCAGAGAATTGATAGTGGATTGAACCTGCAAGAAATCTGAGGTATCTTCTGCAGCTTTGTCTGATTGGGACATGCAGGTATGCCTCCTTGAGGTCCAATGTTACCAGCCAAAACTCCTTGCCCAGCATGGGAAGAAGCTGCTGTAATGTGAGCATCTTGAATTTTGGTATGAGTAAGAATGTGTTTAGGATGGATAAGTCCAAAATGGGTCTCCAGTCGGTTCCTTTCCTTGGTACCAGAAATAGCCTGGAATAAAAACCTTGACCTTGTTCGTGAGTAGGTACCTCTTGAATAGCTTTCATGTCTATGAGCTTTGAAATTTGTAGTTGTGCCTCTGCCCTTTGATTGTGTGGCAGGTTTGGCATGCCTCTCATTTTTGGGAGAGTGTGAAAATGAAATCTGTAGCCTCTGTTTATAACGTCCAGATCCATTTGTCTGTTGTGACAATATGCCAATTTCTTGTAAATAATGCCAGCTTTCCTCCCAAGGGTGCTGCCAGCTGAGACTTGCTTGGCATGGAAAGGAGGAAGTCATTGGGTTTGTTTCCTGTATTGTTGTGCACTGTCTTCGCCACCTCTTGGTGCTGGAGTTTGCCATTGCCTGCCTCTATATGATCCTTGTGATTGTCCTCTGCCCCTTGTGCGCCTGTATCTACCTCTTTGGGGCTTGTCCGTGGCTGGAAAAGACCAGTTTTTAGAAGGCCAATTTCTGCTAAAACGTGGTGGATGAACCTGTAGAAAAGCTTTGACAGTTTGCATAGATTTGGCTCTTTCTTCCATTTTTCGTAGTATCTCCTCGGCATTAGTACCAAATAGCACATCCTTTTGTAAAGGAGCATCTAGTAGTTTAGCTTTCACATGATCAGGCAAGATTTGTTCCCTAAGCCATGCATGTCTACGAATGACTGATTCTGTAACAGCAGCTCTACTTGAGGCCTCTAGGGCATCATAGCCACATTGTAAGGTGCGTTTACCCACTTGTTCTGCACTATGCATCATATCCTGCAACTCCTTCAAATCTGGTTGTTCAGGTTGAGACATTTTATTTCTTAATTGTGATAACAGAAACTGCTGATATTTAAGCATATGAAACTGACAATTTAAGGCCCTCATGGCTAGGGTGGCCGAGGTGTATACCTTTTTTCCCCACCTTTCTAAGGATCTTGGCTCTCTTCGAAGGTAGTGGATTCTTAGCAGTAGAGGCCTTCATTCCCTTGGGGCCTTGAGAAATGGTTTCAGGGTCAGCATTATGGCTTTTGTAAAGAAATTGGTGAGAGTTAGGAACTCTGTAGTACCTATCAGGCTTGACTGGGGCAGGAGGCAGGAATCCGGATTAAGGCAAGCCTCGAATAAACATCATCAAGCACGTCCAAGACAGAAGGTATCGCCAGAGGTCTGTGTTGAGGTAAAAAAGAAATTCCCCAAGTCTTTTCTTGGAATCAGAAAAGTCTTGGCCTTCCCAATGGAAGTGTTCCCTCAAGGTGTGCAAGGTTTCCCCAAAAGAAAAATCCTCAGGAGGAGATACAGAAGGAATGGACTGCTCTGCATCAGAATCTTCAAATGGGGAGTAAGAGTGTTCCTCTACATCAGAATGTTCTGAAAAAATGGAGCCCTGATCAGAAGAGGGAGAATCTTCCTCCACTCTGGGTCTCTTGTCTGGAGGGGGTTGGGAACCCCTGATAAGAGTAATTAAATCCTCAGCCATTTTAAGCATCTGCTTTTTAGGCATGGGGCCTGGGGATGGGCCCTGTGCAACAGGCCTCTTGGGATGCCTGGCTGATTTGGACTTAGTAAAGACCTCAATGGAAAAGGAAGAAGAGGGTCTAAAGACACCATGGGTGGAAGTAGACCTGTCCACATTAGGAGGCTCAACGCTCACAGTGGCTTCGGTGGTTATAGTCTGGGTATGGGCCGAGGTACCTGCGGTCTCGGGTACAGAAGACACCGCCAAAGAAGTGTAGTCGGTAGTCAGCGACAGCATAGGCGTCTCGCTGAGAACCGGACCACGTGTAGCCGGTTTTGGCGTGGTGTCGGAGGGGACCGCGGTCCTTGTCCTTGCGTTTTTTGGACAAAACGGTAGTCGGAGTCTCCGACAACATTTTATAATCAAAGGCTTTACCAAAAAGGTGTTGGGCGAACTCCGCCTGACGCTTAATAGTACGTTTATTGAAAGTAGCGCAAAAGCGAAAGCCAGAGACGTCGTGGTCTGGGCCTAAACAAGGTATGCAGAGGGAATGGAAATCCTTATGCGGTATTTGCTTCCCACAAGAAATACAATTGTTAACTTTTTCTGACATCAGTCTGAGGCAAGAAAAGTTTCCCCAACGGGGTACTTAGCTTTAATGAAGACTTAGGTTTCCAATTTTTCGTAAATTCAGGAGCTGGCCAACCGGCACTTGCGAACTGCTTCTGCTTCGGGCACCGCGCGGCAAAAAAGACTGGAGAAGATGGCGTCGGCTGTGTCTTATATACCCCTGCCTCACTGACGTCAGGAAAGAAAGCGACAGCAACCGACGCCGGACCTAGACTTTGGAATTCGGCCGACCGAGGACCTGCCTGACGGCAGAGAACCCATCTGTGATTACTGCAGCTGTATGCACGATGAACATCCAGGCCTGCTGAATCTAGCTTTGTTTGTATAACTTGAGCACTAATCCAGGCATTCTTTAAAGTATTCAATTGTATTTATTACTGCTTGGTAGTAACTTGATTAAAGTGTAGCTATCATTCTAAGTCTTTTGGATTAAGCACTTGGGCTTCAGACCAGTTGTTTTACATTAGGAAGGTTTGTGGCCTGCACTGTGGTGGCAGGACAGGTAGCTTACATCCTTCTAAGTTGGGAACTGCTGATTGAGGGCTCAGTGTCTGTTATTTTAAAAGTATATTAGTTCTGGTTTAAGCACTTGAGCTTCAGGCCAGTTATTTTACATTAAGAAGGTTCGTGGTCTGCACTCTTGTGGGAGGAGAGGCTGGACTCTGCCCTTCTGAGCTGGGAATTTCTGGTTAAAGGCTTATAGTGCCTGCATATTTGAACTGTTTCTTACTGAAATTGGTACACCTTGTTTGCTGTAGCATAGACTAGATCCAGGCCTGCTGAATCTAGCTTTGTTTGTATGCTTGTTGTTTGTTTGCTTGTTATTTCCCTGAAACACTAATTCCACCTAAAACACGGCTTTTCAGCGCTTCTGCGGATCCCTAGTGATATCTGCATTGCTTACTGTACTTATTTCCTTGTTTCACTTGAAAGAAAGTTACTGTTTGTCGTTTTTGCATTTAAGTTACCTGTAACACATTGCATTTAAGTTATCTGGAACTTGCCCACTAAAGCAATTGTATAAGTCAGCACTAAAAAATTAAAAGCACTACACCCTCACAAACTCCCCTAGAGTACCTTGTTCCCCATTAGCCTTTTTTTTTCAATTATAAAGGAATTCCCAATACTATTCTAGCATGTCCAAAGGTCAGTTGTCAATCTCCTCTCCGGTCCAGCTGGTGAATCTGGCAATCTTGAGGCAATGTTACAACTGCCTCATGTATACAGACAACCCTCTCCTCCTCCCAACAAATTCCAACACATGTGAGAGATGCAACCATATAGCCATACTGGAGGCTAAGCTCTCTCAACTCAGAACTGGCGTAACCAGTCAGGAGGAGAAGGAAACCACACTCACTACAATTCCAGTCTCACAAAGACCTACCATGACAGCAAACCAAACACATAAACACACAAAAACATACTCAGAGGTTCTAAATAAAAATCTGCCTAAGCAGCAGAGACCTCCAAAGCAGACACCCAAGCAACCGCTACCCCAAAACAAAACATGTACAACACATAGCTCACAAAGCCAGTGTGCCGAACAGTCACAACCCTTAAGGCTAAACAACACACCTGATTGTAATAGGTGACTATCATCAGGCACACTGACGTCCCGCTCACCAGGCTGAACAAGGAGAAGGTCACGGTGAGCTGCCTGTCGGGCGCTAGGATCCGCCACATAACACAAGCACTCAAGTCACTCCAAGGCAAGTACAAATATGACCCAGTCATTGTCCATGCTGGTGTGAATGACCTGAGACGTACCTCCCTGGACTACATGAAAAGAGACATAGAGGAGCTCTCTGAGCATGTAGCCCAGGCCGGTATGACCCTGACCTTGAGTAGTATTTTACCCTCACCAAGAATGATGCCACAATATGAAGACAAGATGATCAATTTTAACAATTGGCTTAAGTATTGGTGTCATTCATAAGGGATCCAATGCCTGTCAGCCTGGGATGACATGCTCGACAAGCCACAATGCTTCGCTAGGGACGGCTTGCACCTGTCACCCCTGGGCTTTCGGATATTGGCAAAGGCTCTTGCTACCCCCATAGTGCCTTTTTTAGGCAAGGCTCAAAAGACAAACCCACCTCCATAGGTATCACAAGGGATAAGAAACTAAAAGTAATGCTACTCAACGCCAGAAGTCTAAACCTCAAGATGCATGCACTCGAAACTCTCCTTAGCATGGAGAACATCAATATCTGTGCAGTAACAGAAACCTGGTTCAAGGCTCCCGAGAGCACCCCAGCACTACCAGGTTATGCCTCATACCATGCTTTTTGGCCCCAAAACTTGGACCGAACCACAAAAGGAGGGGGAGTTTCAATATTCGTCAAAGATACCCACACCTCCAGGTTGGTGGCACAGCACGAAGCATCAGAGACTATCCATGTGCAACTAACAGTGGGTAAAACTGCCTTCCAGTTTATAGCCTGCTACAGACCACCCTCCCAAACCCAGGAACCCCACTCGGCCTTCCTGAGAACACTGGAAAATATGAAGGTCTCTCCAAACACCATTATATTGGGCGACTTCAACTACCCAAACATAGACTGGGAGCATTACTCTAGCTCCAACGCCCTAGCCCAAAGGTTCCTAGAATTTATAAACTCAAATGCTATGGAACAACTTGTTACCACTCCCGCAAGAGGGGAAAATATACTGGACCTGATCATCACCAACATGGGGACTCTATGCTCCAGACCAGAAGTGTATCTCTCATTGGTAAGATCAGACCATAAACTAATCTCACTGGATATTCACATCCCGACTCCACCCCCTGCCCTGAAAACCACAGTGAAAAACTTCTCCAATGCAAATTTCACACTCCTCAAAACCGAGGTGGAATCCTTCAAAGCCCCCGGGCCTGTGGAAAATACGGCCCAGACTGCAGAATCCTTTATAAATGCATTCTATGAACACCTTCAGGAATGCATGAATCATGCAATCCCAAATAAAACCAAGTCCCAATCCTCCAAAGGCAAACGTCCTGTCTGGTGGACCCCAGCCATAAACAAACTATACAATAGAAGGCGGAAGCTACTACATGATAGAGCAAAATCCCAAAAAGGGAAGGCATCTCTGATCAGTATTAGCAAAAAACTACGGGCCCTCATAAAGTAGTCTAAGGCCAGCTTTGAGAGATAAATTGCACAGGACACTAAGGATAATCGCAAGGCTTTCTTTAGTTATGTTAGGAACCTGGGTGGGAATTCCCAGATATGCTCAGAATTAGTCCAAAATGACAAAAAATACATCGAACCCACAGACACTGCCAACATCCTAGCTGACAGGTTCAGCGCAAACTTCTCCCCCCCCCTCCCCACCAAAAGGGCAAATATCTATCCCAGCAGAGTGTTGCCCCCCCCCCCTGACATCTCAGATGCTCAGGTAAGAGCTGCCCTCTCCAAAGCAAAAATCACAGCATCAATGGGACCAGACGGTGTCCCGAGCTGCGTCCTACATGAACTCCAAGAAGAGCTACACCCAAACATAAAACTACTGTTCAATCTCAGCCTTACTACAGGATATGTACCCAAAGAGTGGCGTACAGCAACAGTGGTCCCTCTCCACAAAGGTGGTGCCTCAACGGATCCCAGAAACTATCGCCCCATAAGCCTGACTAGCTTGGTCTGCAAAGCTATGGAAAGGATCATCATGGACCTCATAAATAAAGATATTGGGGACCTACAGACACTGGATCCTACCCAGTTTGGCTTTGTTAAGGGCAGATCCTGCCTCTTAAACCTGGTTGATTTCTTTGAAACAGTCACTAAGGCCATTGACAAGGGGAAGGTGGTCCACACAGCCTACCTGGACCTCGCAAAAGCCTTCAATACAATACCCCACTCGGGCATTACAGATAAGCTCACCAGCTTAAATATAAACCCCTATGTCACTAGATGGTTTGCAAACTGGCTCAAGGACAGAACCCACATGGTTAGAATTGCTGGAGCCATGTCAGACTCCAAACCAGTTACAAGTGGCGTCCCACAAGGCTCAGTCCTGGGACCTCTCTTGTTCGGTATATATTTCTCGGAGGTACAGGCCAACACGGAAGGACTGTGGCTGACCAAGTTTGCAGATGACTGCAAACTGGGCACCATAATCGACACTCCAGCCGACAAAAGCATCCTCCAAAAGGGTCTCATAGAAACAGACAACTGGTGCCAGAGCCATGGCCTCAAGCTAAATGCCAAAAAGTGTATAGTCATCCCCTTTGGCAAAAACAAAGTGCCCACAAATTACCACATAGGTGGTAATCCATTAAGTACAGAAGAAGTAATTAGGGACCTGGGGACCCAAGTTGATAGCAATCTCTCATTTGACAACCACGTGGCCAAAGTAGCTAGAAAAACATTTTATATAGACCACCTAATCATGAAGGGATTCACATCTAGATCAGGGGAGGTCATCGTGCCTCTTTACTCATCCCTCATCAGGTCCATAATTGAGTACAATGCCCCTTTTGGGATGTACCTTACCAGACACCTGCAGCAACTGGAAAGAGCCCAAAAGTACCTCACCAAGAGGATCAAAGGGCTCAAACAGATGCCATATGCTGCCCAGTTAAAGAAACTCCAGCTTTACTCAGTGGCATACCGCCTGCTCAGAGGCAATCTGTGCCTGACGTATAAAGCCATGTCCAACCCGGAATTAATGGACATGCTGCACCTCAGAAAATCCAAATCCCATCGAGCTACGCGCTCGAGAGACTTGAACCTCAGCACTGAAATAAATAGGACATGCTGGAGGGAGAGATTCATAACCCAGAGGCTCCCTTCACTCTGGAATAAAATCCCAGTCCAGGTTAGGCAGAGTCCCTCATTGACTCTCTTCAAGAGGAATCTTGAGTGGATGGGAGATCGTAGGTTTACCCCGGGTATCACTTCTGTGTCACTGTTAGACAGAGGCACAGTATACTAACCTCGAAAAAGGGCATAGCAAAATTATTTTAAAATGGGTGGCAAAAGCCAAACACACTCTGGCTAGGCTTATAAATGCCCTAGGGCAGATAGCCTAGTATGAACCTATGAACCTATCATAACTGTTGTTAATGGAGCCTCGCCTACCTGTAACCTTGGCATATTTAATTCTTCCATAAATATTTCCATTTATATTTTTTCTTGATTTCCATCCACACTGTCCTGCTTCATATAGATTTTCATAACATTTCTGAAGTTTAAAAAAAAAAAACATTTACTTGACAGTGATATTTCTAAACTCATGCATATTAACCAAGTAGTCCCTTATTTTATCTTTAGCACTCTGCAGTTGTGCCTCTTCTCATTCTGTGAGATGCGGGGATGCCATTCTTATGAAAATAATTCAGTCTTTTATGTATATGAAGATTCAAATGCTGATTCTTCCAAGCAACCATAAAAACCTTGTGACTTAGCTCACTACTCATTATCACTTTAAACAGTCTCTGAAATTCACCCATGTTCCAATTCCTAAATGAAACAACATGTGGACCACCACTCTGAAGACCATATAAAACAATTTAATAAAATAATCTATCCTGCCAACAAGTTCTATTAATGTCACAGAGCAGACTGAGGCCTTGCATGCAGGTTGCCTGAGTGGATTTTGACTTATGGATATGCAGCAACTCCATCAAGGCTGGGTCTGAGATGGTCATATATGCCAGATACAGGTCACCTCTGAGCAGACTGTACGAGAGGGACAGGGCAGGTCACCTCTGTGCAGACTGTACAAGAGGGACAGGGCTTTTAGCCTATCTCTATAGAACAGCTGTTTGAGACACTGGATTTTCCTGGTCATGAACCTCTGTGGTATCTCCAGCTGCTGCACGTGCTTGGCAAGGTACATGCCAAAGGAGGCACTGTACTCACTAATGGATCTGACAAGGGAAGAGTACAGGGATGTTATGACTTCCCTGTTCCTGGATGAAATACCCTTACTTATGAGGTGAGCCATGTAGAAAGCCTTCCATACAACAGAGGCAATGTGGTGGTCAAAAGTCACGTTACTATTAACCTGGGTGCCAAAGTCTCTCAAGACTGCTTGCATGCTTAGTGCATTGTTATTAATGTGATAATTAGTGGGGACATCATTTTCCACAAAGGGGATAATGATGCATTTCTTGGCATTCAGTTTGAGGCCATGTTGCTGGCACCAGTCATTAGTTTGGGTAAGGCCCTCTTGAAAGATGTTCACAATTCTAGGGGAATTTAAGACAGCACCCTGCTTGCAGTCATCTGCAAACTTGGTCAGCCACAGACCACTGGTTTTGGCTTGGACATCAGAAAAGTATATCCCAAACAGTAGAGGCCCCAAGACCGATCCTTGGGGTAGACTACTCATTATGGGTCTACTACTAAAGGTGGCTTCCCCTTTTTTGACTGAGTGGATTCTATCAGTGAGCCGGTTAGCTACCTATCTAGTAACATGCAGGTTTATGCCTAGTTTATCTATGATGCCTGAGTAGGCATAATATTTAACACATTTTATATATGTTTGCCTTTTCCTTACATTATGTCTTGCTTTATCCAGACTTCTCGTGCCAAGAGCTTGAGAGGAACGGTATCTACTTATAATTTTTTGCCCCCACATTATTTGTGCCTTTTGTCCTTATTTCTTGCTCTAAGAGACAGCCCTGGAGATCACTGTGGCATTCTGTGCAAATCTGCAGACTTTATTTGCTCTCCTTTACATGTACTTGATAATTCATATTTGTTTACAAGGTTTCGCAGACAGCAATACTGTTGCAAGCCATGAAACCTAGCTTAGGCCCACTGCAGCTCCTTAATACAGATTGCATGATGACCACCATCTCAGTTGCAGATACCCTCCATGTAGACTTTGTGCAGAGCCTATACAGAGTTTAATGAATCCTGGGGACTAATTTTACACTATGTATTTCTAGAAAGACATCTTTACAGTGCTCAAGCTAATGCACTTAGTTTTCCTGCATGCGCTGCAAACATGACTGATAAATTGAAAATGCACTCCAATTCAAGTTTCTGCCTGAATACTGGCAAGATTTCAGGTAGCAAGTGATCAAAATAGTAATGTAGTGTGTGTATAATTATATTATATATGGTAACACTGAACACAGGTTTATATATGACAACTTTAACCCAGCCTACTTAGCATGGAAACATTGAAACTAATCACTTTGAAACTGTGACTATGCAGAACGGATACATTATGACAGTTGGTTTCACTATCAAAATGTAGCAAGAAGTATTCAGCCATAGGTTTCCTTAGCAACTCAAACTCCATTATGATCAACAATTTCAAAACACAACATGGCAACTGCGGATGAATAACACAACTTTATTATACATCTCTAAAAAGCAGTAGCACTTTAGCTTATCTATTTGTTATGTGTGCTTATACCCAAGCTACTAAGTGATAACAGCATTAGTCAGAACATTTTGGTTCAGAATATCTCAATCACTAGAGCTGAATGGTTGCATTCTTCTTTTCCGGTACTTGTTATCTGCTACTGAAAGACGGTGACCATGCAATCACCTGCATATGCTTGTTTGAAATTTGTTCTTTGAAGCAGTCATGCTGCATCTTGATCTGAAGCCACACTGCTCATCTTTCATCTTATTTTCTACCACTCTACGTATTCATTTATCAGTCACTCTCTCCAGAACTTTCCTGCAATGTGACAGGAGTTTGACAGCGTTGTACTGAACACAGTTTTGAATGTACCTTTTGCTCTTGAACACTAGCACTAATATGCTTATTATCCAGTCACTTGGGATACACCTCTCTCCCCACATTGCTAGGAGTACACCCTCTAAAGCCAATCCTCTTCTATCTCACTCAGTATCTTTATCATATCTGCTGTGACCTCACCTGAGCCTGGTGCTTTCCCTGACTCCATTTTCCTTAGTTTGATTCTTACTTCTTCTAAGGTGGGCTCCTGCTCTTCTCTCATTGTAGACTGTGTCTGGGGCAGTACAGCTTCTGTATGGGTTTTCTTAATCAGAAGATATTGGAAGTACTCCTTACATCTGCCTTTGATGTCCTGTGGACTGGTGAGCAAGCTGTTTCTGGCATCCCTTATGAAAGGTGTCTGACTGTTTTCTTTGTCTTTCTGTGTTTGCCTTGCAACCTGATATACTTTCTTTGTGTGGTTTACTGAGCCACCCTACAGAAGCTGGTAGAGTGCCTCTGATACCTTGTTCTTTGCTATTCCTACTCCTTTCTTTGCCTTTTTGTTAGCCAACCAGTATTCCCTTCTATTCTGGCCTGTCTTTTCTTTCTCTCATTTTTTTCAATGAATTCGGGGCTTCATCTTTGCTTATGTACGTTATTTCCATGCCTGGCTCGGCTGCATACATGTTCTGTAGTCCTCACACGTGCTGTTTTGAGATGCTGTCATTCTTCTTCAACTCCACCTATTTTCTCTTCTTCTTCTTAAGGTGCTGGAGCTCTGAGCTATTCCTTGAACTGTTGTGCTTTCTCTCCAGTCAACTTCTAGGTGTTCAGCCTGGTCTCTTTTGACCTTGGAGCCTCCTCTGACCACTGCTTGCAGCTGATTGTGGCAACCAGTGGTTTATGCTGTAGACCGACTGTTTCACTGCTGATGACTTTACAATCACCGATTCTACCCCATTGCCCTTTCCTTACTAAGAAGAAATCCAGTAGAATTGCATGCTTGCCACTCTTGTATGTGATCCAGTTACAGTACCTCTTTTTGAACAGTGTGTTGGCTACTGTCAAGCCATTTTCCAGACAGACGTCTAGAGTGGCCTGTCCTTCTTTATTCCCGTGACCCCACCCATGTGCTTTTGAATGGAGATCACAGTACAGTGAGGATCAGGAAACTTACCATTTTCTTCATTGTAGTGTGATCTCAGAGTTGGTATATTTAATTTGCAGGGAGTGTGTGGGGTGCAGGGGGGCTTGATTTTCATTTTTTTTAATGTTCAGTTTTTCAGAATTTGATCACATTGTCTCACCAACATGAATTTTGAGTTTCGGAAAAATTGATCAAGTGTGTGTGTGTGTGTGTGTGTGTGTGTGTGTGCGCGCATGTGTGCATGTGTGTGTATCTATACACACATACACAGACACATATATCATAGGAAGTTACTAGGCTAATGGCCCTAGGGACCTTACAAGCCTAGCCAAGTTATACCCTTTTGCCATGATCACCACCTATTGCCTCTGTCCAAGAGGGACACAGGTGGAACCCCCGGGGTGAATTTACAGTTACCCATCCAATCATCCAGACTGCATTTGAAGAGGGACGATGAGTTGCTCTGTTTGATATGAAGTGGGAGTCTGTTCCAAAGGTGTGGTAAACTCTGGGAGACAAATCTGTCTCTCCAGCAGGTTCAATTACTGTCACATACCAGGTTAAGGCCTTTAGAGCGAGTAGCCCAGTACCATTTGACTTACGTATATGCAGCATTTCCAATAAATCAGGGTGAGAGACTGCCTTGTATAAAGAGCAGAGATCGCCTCTGAGCAGTATGTATGAAACAAAATAAAGTGACAGTGATTTCAGACGATCCACACAGGACAGACGCTGCAGACCTTGAATTTTCTTTGTGAGGAACCTTTGTGATCTCTCCAGTTGCTGCAGGTGCTTGGAAAGGGTACATAACAAAAGGGGCATTGTATTCAATTATTGGTCTGATGAGGGAAGAGTACAGGGAGGTTACAATTTATTTTTTTTTTCTGGAGGCAATGCCCTTACTTATGAGATGAACAATATAGAAAGCCTTTCTTACCAGTGTGTGTGTGTGTGTGTGTGTGTGTGTGTGTGTGTGTGTGTGTGTGTGTGTGTGTGTGTGTATCTATATATGTGTATTTATATTTATATATATATGTATTTATATATACAGATATATATATATATAGATACACACACACACACACGCACTTGTTTGTATCTATTTATATGTTTGTGTGTGTGTGTGTGTGTGTGTGTGTGTGTGTGTGTGTGTGTGTGTGTGTGTGTGTGTGTGTGTGTATACCCATGCACAGATGTGTGATCACAGTCCTTACTGTCTTCTGTAGTGGTAGTGTTATAGGAACAGCTTTTGTATGTTTAAGATGCAGGATAGATTTAGGCGCAGCATTATCACGTGTTACTAAAGTGGAGTATGGAGGCTTTGCTGGTTACAATGGATCCAGTAGTCCAAAAACTCTTATACATTCGTAAATCAATTAGGCCAGCTAATACCAGGACCATAGATCTAAATCCACTCCAACAAATAAACATGGTGGAGGGATTGATTTATAACACAGTGTTTTCTCACTTCTCTAGAACAAACTCACTCTCCAAGTTAAACAGTGTGACACGCTGTCAGCCTTTGAAAAGGATAACTGATTGGGTATTCATAAATTTACCTGAAAAGGGAGGAAAAGCTTAGTGGTGGGTCCGGAAAGCTGAAATGTCCTTGCAACTCAATTGATGTGCAACCCTTATGAACCCATGACATATGAGTAAGGCACATCCCTGTATGGAAGCAGAGTTACTGTGCATAACATGCTTAGACCTGCTTTCCTGGTGACTCTTGGGTGATATGCATGAACTTGCAGTATGTGGAAGAGTAAAGAAGGAATACATGCTGCCTTGTCTGCTCCAAAGTCTGAGATCTTTTAGAGTGTATCTTCAAGACTTTGACAAAAGGTATATGCATGATATTTTTACAGACAGTATGTGCACTGGTGAGTGCATTGCAAGACCATTACAGGTTTACATGGGTACTACAAAAATCAATTACATCAGTGAAAATACTATAATGTACTTTTGGCTTTTGTGTTTCAGGCCATCTTGAGATGCCAGTTTCTGTACATTTAAGTAACCACAAAAAGGTGCACCAGCCGCTGACTACCAACTCGAAAATTAACTTTATTAAGGAACTTCATCAGAACTAAAAAAACAATCCCCTAACTCCATTAAATTCTATAGAAAGCCACCACATGATCATGTACCAATTCCTTCGCTCAATGCTTTCTGGAATTCATAAATTCCAATGCCCTAGATCAACTTATCCACACACCCACAAGGGGCAACAATATCCTAGACCTAGTCATTACCAACATGAGTGGCCGGTATTCCACACCTGAAGTCAACTCCTCGATGGTCAGATCCGACCATAAGCTAATCACCCTAGATATCTACATCCCACTCCCACCCCCCATTAAGGAAACCATGGTAAAAAAATTCTCCAAAGCCAACTTCATGCTTCTTAAGACAGAAGTGGCGAACTTCATGACACCCATGCAGCTGGACAATACAGTTATGACTGCTGAATCCTACACAAATGCACTCTAAAAAACAGACGAGTGCATGGATTGTGCTATCCCCAAACAGAACCAAGATGCTATCCTCCAAAAAAAGAAGCCAATCTGGTGGCCCCCTGCCATAAACAAACTCTACAACAGAAGGAAGAAACTGTTACAAAAGAGAATAAAATCCCATGAGTGGAGGAGCTCCATGGTCAGCCTCAGTAAGAAGCTGAAATCCCTTATAAGATCCTCCAAAGCTAGCTACAAAAACAAAATCATCATTGATTCTGAGGGCAACCACAAAGCATTCTATAGCTATGTCAAGAAGCTCAATGGCAACACCTAGATCTGCTCTGAGTTACAGCACAAGGGTACAAAAATTACAGAAGCAACTGATATTGCAACATCCTGGCAGATAGGTTCAGTGCTAACTTTACCCCCCTCTCACCCCCTAAAGGGCCCATATCTACAAAGGAAGAATGCAGAGCCCCTGTAATCACAACTACGCAGGTAAAAGCTGCACTCTCTAAAGCCAAAAACATAGCATCCATGGGACTGGAAAACATCCCAGGCTGCATTTTACATGAACTTCAGAATGAGCTGGCTCCCCACCTAAGCACCATGTTCAGTCATAGCTTCACGTCAGGCTTTGTGCCCACTGAATGTTGCACAGCAACAGTTATCCCACTCCACAAAGGGGGAACCACCACTGATCCCGGGAACTACCGCCCTATTAGTCTGACGAGCCTGGTCTGCAAGGCCATGGAACGTATCATCATGGAACTCATAAACAAAGACATTGTTAACCTCCAAACTCTGAACCCCACCCAGTTCAGGTTTGTGAAAGGCAGATCATGCCTCCTGAACTTGATCGACTTTTCTATGAGGCAGTAACCAAAGCCATAAACGAAGGTAAGGTAGTTCACACAGCCTATCTTGACCTCGCCAAGGCTTTCAACACCATCCCCCATTCTGGAATTATAGCTAAACTCACTAAACTAGGTATAAATCTCTACATCACAAGGTGGGTTGCCAACTGGCTCACAGACAGAACCCACACTGTAAAGGTTGCAGACTCCAAATCTGACTTCAAACCAGTGACAAGTGGAGCACCACAGGGTTCAGTCCTGGAACCTCTCCTGTTTGAGATCTACTTCTCTGAAGTACAGGCTAAGACAGAAGGCCTCTGGCTAACGAAGTTCACAGATGACTGCAAACTAGGAGCCATAGTAGAGTCCCTAAATGATGTGGACATCCTACAGAAGGGCCTCACTAAGACAGATGCATGGTGTCAGAGCCATGGCCTCAAGCTCAATGCCAAAAAGTGCATTGTCATCCCCTTTGGTAAAAACTCTGTACCCATGAACTACCACATAGGCAGCAGTCTACTTAATGCTGAATGTGTGATAAGAGACCTTGGGACTCAGGTGGACAATAGTCTCTCCTTTGATAATCACATCACCACAGTAGTCAGGAAATCCTTCTGCATGGCACACCTCATCACAAAAGGGTTCTCAGCCAGGAAAAAAGAGGTCATTGTTCACCTGTACTCGACACTCATTAGACCCATTATAGAGTACAACGCACCTTTTGGAATGTACTTCACAAAACATCTGCAGCAGCTGGGAAGGCCACAGAAGTAACTCACAAAGAGGATTACTGGCTTCAAACAGATGCCCTACACTGACCATCTCAAAAAACTTCAGCTTTATTCCGTATCATATCTCCTACTCCGGGGTGATCTCTGCTAACATATAAAAATATGTCAAACCCAGAGCTGTTGGACATGCTACACCTAAAGAAATCCCAGTCCCTCCAAGCTACACGCTCTATGGATCTAAACCTTGTCACCAGAATAAACAGGACATGATGGAGGGATAGATTCCTGTCCCAGAGAATTCCCATACTCTGGAACAAGCTACCCATCTATGTCAAGCAAAGTTCCTCATTAGCACTCTTCAAGAAAAATCTTGATGAGTGGATGGGAAATAGGAAATACACCCTGGGATCACTTCTGTGGCTCTGCTCGACAAGGGCACAGGAAAATAACTTTCTTGGGTGGCATAAGCCAGGGAACCTTGTTGGCTAGGCTTACTTAGAACCTTGGGCTGATAGCCTAAGTACCTACCTATGAAACTATGAACCTACCTATCAAGTGCTAACCAATCACCAATGTATTTAATGGAGTTAGGGGATTGACTGTTTAGTTCTGATGAAGTTCCTTTACTAAATGTGGAACAAAAGTGCTTAATTTATTATTTATTTATTGACCACCAAAGTCCAGTGGGTCAGGAACCCATTTTCAGTGGAGGCCCAGGGAGAAAAGCTTCACAGTCAAATAAAAATATAGACACTTGACAAAAACATTTTTAAAAGCGAAAATATGTAAAAATTGAAAAAAATATATAAAAGAAGAATACATAGACAATATAAAACTTATCAGTATGTAGCAGAACTTATATAAACTTAGATAACAGTTGGTAGTATAGTACAAAGCTTGAGTTATTTCTTTTTAGCATTGCATGAAAAAAACATGGCAGTTCTTGCCAAACAGTTATAGAGGTAATAGAGCTGTGTTGCTGTCAGGGTAAAAGTTATTTTGAACTATTGAAGTGGGTTAGAAATAAGTAGTGAAGGTTTTATGGTGGTTTGTTTGATTTGCATTGGCATTTGAGGTTATGTAGGAAGGAAGTTTTTAATGCTACTTTATATGCCTTTATACAGTGTATTTGGGTAATATGGGAGGGTAAGGAGTTCCATTTTTATAGCAATGCTATGGGAGAACAAGCATTGTCCAGCTCTCTTGTTGGGCTTGGTTACACTTAGTAGCAATTTGTTTGAGGATCTTAGGGTACCTGAAGGAATATAAGTTTGTAGTATTGATGAGAGTGCTAGGCAGGTATTTTTTTTTTATGGTCTAGCATTAGTTGGGTATAGCAAAGATAGTTTGGGAAATCCATCCAGTTCAGTTCAGAGATTGCTTGGCAGTGGTGTGAGTGGTTAGGCTTTCCTGAGGTGAATTTAACTATTGTATAGTAACAAAACTAAAGTTTATTGCTGAGGGATGAGTGAAGGTTAGTAAAGATGGCGCTATCATAAAGTAGAGCAGGGATGAGTAAGGCACTTGGCCAGTTTTGTTTTGGTGTTTTTGTCCATGTAAAGTTTATGACGATAAAGTTTGCCAAGTTTAAAGTGTGTTTTCTTTATTGTGTTGAGAATGTGTGTTTCAAAGGTGAGTTTGTCTAGTCTATATCTGGTGGTTTTGAAGAGAATTAATAAAAGTTTTTTTTTTGGCGTTTAGTAGCAGTAGCAGTTGTGAATTGTTTAGCCATGACTCAATCTCTGTAAAAGCATTTTCAGTAACTGTGAGGAGGTCAGAGAAATTGTTTGAAGTAGAGATTATTATCGAATCATCGGCGTATTGGATAACTTTACCTAGTTGAGAGACTTTGTGGAGGTCATTAATAAAGATATTGAAGAGTAATGGTCCCAGAATGGAACCCTGTGGGACTCCTATGTTGTTTGACAGATAATCAGATTGGACATTATGCCACTTTATAGATTGTTGTCTATTGTTCAGGTATGATGTAAGCCAGCTGAGGGATTTGGGGGCGCAGCCAAGTTTTGTTAATTGGATCAGAAATTTAGTATGTGATACTGTGTGAAAAGCCTTAGATAGATCCAATAGGATTACTGAAGTGGGGTGATTTGTATCTAAGGCTTTGTTGACAGTATTGGTGAATGAGAGTAGGGCTGTAATAGTGCTGTGCTTTGGGCGGAAATCATATTGAGTGGGAGACAGAAGATTATTATCAATGAGGTACTTGAGTAATTGTGTGTGTACACACTTCTCAAGGATTTTGGATAGTGGGGAAAGTAGAGAGATGGGGCAATAGTTTGAGAGGTCATGAGAGTCTCCACCTTTATGTAGTGGAGTAATAGATTTTTTTCCATAGATGTGAAACGTATCCTTCTGTGAGAGAGCGGTTTATAAGAATACCAACTGGATATGCACTAACTGGATATGCAATTGCATTTGCTGCTAGTTGTAAATATTCTGGGGGAAGGTTGTCTGCAGAAAGAGAGCATGGTTTAAGTTTTTTTAATAGTTTACATGTTAGAGATGTGGGTACTGGTTGAATAGAAAATGAGTGAGTTGCGGAAGGATTGGAATTTTTGTCAGGAATGAGTGGTGCATTGTCATTTTTTATGAGATTTTAATTATTCTGGGAGTATTGGTTTGGGCTTCTTGAGGAGTCTTTGATTAATTTTTGTATGGTGGTAATAAAGTGAGTATTAAAGTCATGGGAAATTTAATTAGGGGTCTTATCAGGTGCAGAAGAGCGATTCTGTAGAGTTCCAGGGTTGAGAAGGGTGGAGACTGACTTCCAGAATTTCTTTGGATTATTTTGTAAGGTTGTTAGCTTAGAGGAGAAATAGTTGTTTTTTTATCTTGTATTACTAGTTTCTTGGCTTATATTTCTTAGTTGTTTGAAATTAATTTCATTTTGATTTGTTCTATCTTTTTGCCAAATTTTCCATGCCTTGTCTCTATGAAGGATGCATTGTTTGGTCAGTTTTGTTAGCCACAGGGCATGATTCACTTTTGTTCGCTTGATTTGCTTAACCTTGATAAAGTTCATTTTGAAGTTTGTGGTTAATGGCTGGTGTACCTTTTTTTTGATTGCTTAGCTGGTCTCTTTGGTCCTTTACAGTTTCCTTCTGTAAACTTAACCCAACCCATATGTTTAGAGGTGTTGGTTCTTACAGGGGAAGTGCATCATTAAAGTGAATATGTTTCCTCTCATACCAAACTCTGTTTCTACAGCTCTCCTCTTGGGAAGCTATTTGTGGTTCCCTGTATTTTCACTGAAATTACTTTTTCATAACTGTTCTAAGTCTGTTACAATCCTGTAAATAAAGTACTTAAAACAGTATACATAGCTTTATCATCATTTTCTGCAGATATCAATCTCAATGGAAAATTCACAGTTTATTAAAGTTTGTTACATTAACTAAAAGGTTGACTCAAAAATAGTTACATAATTTTGAGTTTGTGGTAAGAGAAGCCTGAGTCAGTTGGTTTGCATGTTAATTATTCTAAAATTGCTACAGTCATCCTTGGCTATCTGTTAAGTGTTTTTTATCTTGGACATACTGGATTAAACAATGGGTGCCAGCATACGTGCAAATGGCCATATTCAACTTGATGAAGTGCTAACTGCATTGGTTTCTGACTTGGTGGTGACTTTCATTTCATTTTATTGAGAGGTTTAAATGCTGAGCTGTTTAAAATGTCTTATTTACTTCAGTGTATGTATGTATTTGAATGTGTTAACCAGTGTAATCTATTCATGCATTCATCACAAAGTAGTAAAAATTCAGGTACTATGTAGTGCATCCTGTGGAGAGACAAGGCTTGGCTTAATTGCTTGGGGATGGGTATACTTTTTTATGAAATGATACACGTGTTACTTTATACAGAATTCACCTCAGTTGTGGAACTCACAGCCAAAATGGAAGGTTGGATGCGAGGTTAGTGCAGCCATTTTTTTTTTATAAATTACTACTTTTTTTAAAGAATTATACTTTTTGTGGTTGATGACAGTGGGATTATAAATGACTGCCATGATTTGCTCTATGTAACTTTAATTTTGGAGTAAGTTTTACAGATACAGCTATATTCTGCTGTTTAAGCTGTTATATAGATTCTGTACAAGTCATTTGGAGAAGGAGTCAATAGGAGATGGCTGCTAGAAGAATTAATA
The DNA here is from genome assembly GCF_019279795.1 of Protopterus annectens. NCBI lineage: Eukaryota > Metazoa > Chordata > Ceratodontiformes > Protopteridae > Protopterus > Protopterus annectens. The sequence goes on from NC_056731.1 coordinate 1,137,758,821, forward strand.
GGGCTTGTTTAGACTACACACTTGGATATTACAGGTAAGTGAACATTTTTATGTTTGGGAGAATCTGATTTAGACTGTGTATTATTGATGGCATCTCCTGTGTCTGGTGTACTGGAGACATTTAAGTAGAAAGTATGCATCTGATGTACTCCTTGTTTCCATGTTGTATGGTTTATGTAGTGTAAAGCTTTGTATTATATGTTTCATTTTTTATGGGTTGCTTGTTTTCATTCTCTGTGTGTGCAGTCTGAGCATCCAAGTGCTCCGGATTATGCGGAACGCTCCGCATTTAATGAAGAGTGAAGCCACTATTCCGCTGTTCTGCATTGAACAGCTGTGGCTCCGGTACAAAGCTTTTGATTGGTTTGTATACTGCAATTACTGCCAATCGGCATTGCGGTATATAAACCAATATATAGCTCTGCTACCCTTCCGCGTTGGCTGTGCTCCGCAGTTTTTGATTGGCTCGTAGACCGCATTTACGGCCAATTGCAAATTTGGTCTATGAGCCAATCAAGTACAGAGTCTGAGGAGGACGGGAGCCAATGAGAGCTCCCAAATACAGGCCAATCATGTTCCTGGAAGCCTTTTCGCACCAAAATAATGGCTTGAAAAAGGCTTCCAGGAATCAGGGATTTTACTTTTTAGGTTCGACTGACTAGATGCATGAAAACACTTGGCTGGAAGAAGGAAGGAAGGAGCGGCTGGCTGCAGACGAAGACATCGGGGGAGAAGACGGGAATCGGAAGTGGAAGTTAGCCTGCCTGCCAGGAGAGGGACTCGGCGAGAGGGGTCTGTCTGCTGTGTCAGAACAGAAGGGCTGAGGTTTATCTTTCTGCTATGCTGCTCAACAACCGGGAGGAATATCAACTTTGTGCCGTGGTGGAATTGGATTATTTGTGCTTGGATTGTATTGCTGAAGTGGTGCCATGTGTATTGGCAGAGCAGAGGTAAGTGTTTTAGGCTTTTAGCTGTAATGGTTGAAAATATTTCCCTTTATAAGTGGTATGCTAGCACAGATCCTGTTATTCTAACAACTTTCTAAGTGTGTAAGTAATATTTAGTCTCAGTATTTTTGTGCTGCTTGTCCCTAGTATGTCTCTGAAGTGATAGTAATTTTGTATGCCAACACTGATCCTGTTATTCTAGCATCTTTCTAAGTGTGTAAGTAATATTTAGTCTCAGTATTTTTGTGCTGCTTGTCCCTAGTATGTCTCTGAAGTTTTAGTAACTGTATGCCAAGACACGTCCTTGTTCTAGCAACTTTCTAGGTTTATAAGAGCAGTTAGTGTTTATATGTTTCCGCTGCTTGTCCACTAATACATCTCTGAAAAGAATTGCCTTTTTTTTTCTTTTTTTTTTTAGAGAAACTATGTCAAGACACGTCCTTGTTCTAGCAACTTTCTAGGTTTATAAGAGCAGTTAGTGTTTACATGTTTCCGCTGCTTGTCCACTAGTACATCTCTGAACGGAATTGCCCTTTTTTTTTTTTTTTTTTTTTTTTTTTAGAGAAACTATGCCAAGACAGATCCTGTTCTAGCAACTTTCTAGGTTTATAAGAGCAATATTTAAAGCGTTTATATGTTTCTGCTGCTTGTCCCCCTAGTACGTCTCTGAAAGTAATTGCCTTTTTTTTGAGAAACTGTATGCCAAGACTGGTCCTGTTCTAGTAACTTTCTAGGTTTATAAGAGCAATATTTGAAGTGTTTGTATGTTTCCGCTGCTTGTCCCCCTAGTAATTCTCTGAAAGCAATTGCCTTTTTTGGAGAAACTGTATGCCAAGACATGTCCTCTTCTAGCAACTTTCTAGGTTTATAAGATCAATATTTCTAAGGTTATAAGAGGAATATTCTAGCGATATTTAAGTTTATAAGAGCAATATTCTAGCAATATTTCTAAGCTTATAAGGACAATATTTCTAAGGTCGGAAACAGATAGCTGGTGCCAGAGCCATGGCCTGAAGTTAAACGCCAAAAAATGTATAGTCATACCCTTCGGGAAAAACAAGGTAACCCCAAGCTACCATATAGGTGGCAATCCACTAAGCACAGAAGAGGTTATCAGGGACCTGGGGACCCAGGTTGACAGTGGCCTTTCTTTTGACACTCACATTGCTAAAGTGGTTAGAAAGACCTTCTACATTGCCCACCTGATCATGAAGGGATTCACATCCAGATCTAGTGAGGTCATTGTTCCCCTGTACTCTTCACTTATCAGACCAATGATCGAGTACAATGCCCCATTGGGATGTATCTCACCCGACATCTGCAGCAATTGGAGAGACCCCAAAAGTTCCTCACCAAAAGGATAAAGGGACTCCAAAATCTGTCATATGCTGCCAGATTGAAGAAACTCCAGCTCTATTCAGTCGCATACATCGCTCAGAGGTGACATGTGCCTGACATACAAGGCCATGTCCAACCCGGAATTAATGGACATGCTCCACCTCAAAAATCCAAATCCACCAAAACCACTAGAGCAAGCTTAAACCTTAGCACGGATATAAATAGGACGTGCTGGAGGGATAGATTTATCACTCAGAGACTCCCTATGCTGTGGAATAAAATCCCGGTCCATGTGAGGCAGAGCACCTCGCTGACTCTGTTCAAGAGAAATCTAGACCTGTGGATGGGAGATCGTAGGTTTACCCCAGGAATCATCTCTGTGTCACTGCTGGACAGAGGCACAACAAACTAATGGGCACAGTATTTTTTCATATAAGGGGTGGCGTAAGCCACAATAATTTGGGCTAGGCTTATAAATGCCCTAGGGCAGATAGCCTAGTATAAACCTATGAACCTATGAACCTAAGAGCAATATTTAAAGTCTCTGTGCTTCTTGTCCCTCTTATGTTAGGCTTTGTCCAGTTTTCTTGCACTAAGAGGTTGAGAAGCATGTCCAGATGGATGTCAAAAGTGAGTTATAGTAATGAGATGCTTTAACATATCCAGTTTTGTTTTTGGTAGAACTTTGTGTAACTTGATCTTGAATTCTTTGTCTTAAATGGCATATTCTTGTAAAAGCACCCCCTCAAAAAAAAGCTAGAAAGTAAGACTAGTGCACGGCATAACCAACCTTGATAAAACAAAATAAAGAGCCAGCACTCCGAGGCAACCAATATGTTTTATTCCTTCCCTTCCTTCAGACCGGTTTCTTTCTTGTAAAAGCACAGAGGGCCCAGGTTTTAAGTACCTTTTTAAGCATCTTTGCCAGGCCCACACCTGGCTGTAGGACAGAGGTAGAACACATCTAAAGTGGTGAATGTAAAAAGCAAGTAGTATTGTCATGATGTGTGTTGCAAGTGCCTTTGTTAAGCTGGATGTGTTTATCCTTAGCATGGATTTTGAGATAATCAAGGGTACTTTGAGTACTGAATGTCATAAAAGTCACTCTTCCCTTCTGCAACACTGGTTAGGTGGGCAAGTGAGCACCAGAGGATTGAAAGTGTCGTCGAAGCAAGGAAGTGAAGCATGCAGGCCTTTATAGTAAACAAAAGGAGCAGAGATGAGCAAGAGAAGAGGGTGCAAAGTCAGGGAACTTCCAGTAATATGGGTAGGTTATGGTCCTATTGTCTTGTATCCTTGCTATTGAGGACATTTTCTAATTTTCCTTTCTGCACTATAGCCCCATTTGTTTCATTCTTTAACACCACTGTTTTACAAACCTGCTAGGTACAGACTACGCAGATTACAGTGAGGACAGGGATGTAGATATAGATCGCACCCTAAAGAAGAGAAGATACACAATTTTTCAGCCAAGTTGGGCAAGTGCCTTTGACTAGCTTTCTATGAGTAGGCGCGGAGTGAAATTTGCCTTCTGCAAAACTTGTAACACGGATTTCACAATCCATCACGGGGGCCGACGTGATCTGCAACGACATGCCAACAGTGAGAAACACAGGCAGAATTGCAAGCATGCAGCTGGAAGATCTATGGTGGATTTCTTTGGACCTCAGAGTTTAACAAGTACAAAGGTGGTTGAGGCAGAGGTTGGTTTTGTGTCTCTCCTTGCTAAACACAACTTATCATTTGCAGCAGGAGAACACATCCTGAAATTTATGAAGAAGTGTGGAGAGGATCAAGATGTTCTCCATAAAATGACATGTGGAGCGACTAAGGCATCATGCATTGCACGGGATGTTCTGGGGCCTCATTACCAGAATGATGCTACAGCAGCCTGCCAGAAATCACCATTCTGTGTGTATATGGACCAAAGCACAGACATGGGAGATGACAAACTATTAGTCATCCTTGTTGGTTACCTTGATGAAAAGGCAAGCAAAAATGTGATAAGGTTCCTTCATATGCCAGAATGTGTGTCAGGAACTGGACAAGCAATGTTTGATTCTTTAACGTCCACTCTGACAAAATTGAACATTCCAGTTTCCAACATTGTGGGCTTTTCTTCAGACAATGCTGTCTCAATGATTGGAAAACACAATTCTGTGCTGTCTCGTTTAAAGGAGGTGAAGCCCACAATTATAAACATGGGGTGTCTCTGCCACTTAGTAGATCTCCGCAGTAAGGCTGCTGTAAAAGCACTACATTCACCAGTTGAAGAACTTATATCAGATGTGTACTGCCATTTCAGTTCTAGTGCACAAAGACAACAAAAACTGCAGGAATTTGCTTTGTTCACAGATACTGATCCCCTCAAGATTAGACATGCACCTACTAGACGGCTCAGTCTTGGTAAGGTTATTAACAGAACCCTGGACATGTGGCCAGCTCTAAATTCGTATTTTATGTCTGCAGATCCAAGGTCTGCTAAGATTGACTTAATTTCTAAAAACCTGCAGAGTCATGAAATGCATATGATTTTTATGTTCCTTAAGTATGCAATGGAACCCTTATTGCAGTTCAACATACAGCTTCAGAGCAGAGAATGTCAGCTACAGACACTGCATGCCACTGTGCATAAACTCCTGCAGCAGTACGCTGGCAGACTCCTCAGACCTGCAGCTGCTGTCAGACTAATCAAACACAGTGATGTGTCAGTGTTGACTGACAGTAGCTGTGTTCTATCAAATGGTGAACTGCGGATTGGCTATGAAGTCAATCAGTACATGAACAGCCATGAGGCGGATATTGCCGGCACAGTCATTGAATTTAACTTTTACAAAAAAGTTGTAGCTTTTTATGCCGCAGTGCTGCAGAAAATGCTGAAAATGTTTCCTATGCAGGATCACTTACTGAAAGATGCTGCATTACTTATTAATCCAGCCAAAAAATTGGACATTTCTTCAGGACTTGTCAGAGATGTTGGCTTCCGTCTGGGTGTATGTGAAAATGATGTTGAGGCTGAACAACTAATCGATGAGTTCACCCAATATCAGATCGAGGACACGGGGAATCTGACAGGCCCATTAGATGGGCCCCACTCATGTGTGTCACAGTACTGGGCACACCTTCTGAGGGACCTTTGCACTGAAGAGAAACTGCCACTCTAAGCTGCTGCTGATGAGCCTACTTTGCTTGCCACACTGTAATGCACAAGCAGAAAGAGCATTTAGTATGGTGCAGAAAGTGTAAACTGAACTGTGTCAGTCTCTGAGTGTAAAAACACTGAACTCTTTGTTGACAGTCAAAATGAATGAAGAACTGGATGTGTTTTAGAGGCTACCAAGAAAGCCACAGCAGCATACAATAAGTCTACATCTGACGAAAAATGAAGGAAAGGAAGGGTTTTTTTAAAAAAAAAAATTTTTTTTTTTTTTTTTTTTGGTTTTTTTCAAAAAAAAAACTTTGTTTTTTTCAATTTTTGGCAATATTTTTCCTGTTTTAAGAAAAATTTTTGGGGTAAAAGGGTTGATTGGGTTTTATTTTTTTTTTTTTTAAAAAGGTTGGTTTTTTTGTTTTTTCCCAATTTATTTTTTTTATGGGTTTTTTTTGGGTTTTTTGGGGTTTTATTGAAAAGGATTTTTATCAAATTTTTTTTTTTTTAAAAAAGGTTTTTGGGGGGAAATTCTAAAGGGAAGTGTTTGGTTTTTTATTGAATTTTTTTTCCTACCCAGGTTCCCCCAAAAAAAACCCAGGGGCTTCCAAAAAGGGAAACCAAAATGGGGGCATTTTTTTTGGGCCATTTTTTGCAAAAAAAAAGGGGGTTTTTTCCAAAACCATTTTGGGGAAAACCATTTTTTTTTTTTTTTTCCAACAAAAAAAAAATTTTTTTAAAGGGTTAAATGTTGTTTAATTCACAACTTGGCCAAAAACCTTTAAAGGAGGGGTTTTGAGACCTATTGGGTTGGTGGCCCAGTTATTTTTCACTTTTTTGTTTTGTGTTTGGGGGTGGGGGGTTTGGGGGGGGTTATTTTTTTTAAACATAGGGGAAAAAATTTTTTTTTGGCTATTTTTTTTTTCACTTGGGAATTCCCTTTTTTTTGGGTTTTTTCCGGGGGTTTTTTCCGGGGAAAAAAGGTTTTAAAAACCAAAAAACCATTCTTTTGGCTTTTGGTTTTTTCACCCCCGGGGGATTTTAGGCTTTTCCCCAATCTAAAAAAGAAAAGGGAAAGGGTTTGGTAAAAATTTTTTTTTTTGGGGAAAGGTTTTTTAGGGGGGTTTTAAAAATTTATTAGTGAGGAAATTTTTAATTACCAAAAGTTTATTTTTAAATTTTTTTTTGTTTTTTTCCCCTTTTTTTTGGTTTGGATTGGTGAAAATTTTTAAAAAGGTTTTTAAAGAACCCCCCCCCCCCCCTTTTTTTTTTTTTTTTTTTTTTTTTTAGTTTTTTTGGCCTTATTTTGGGTTGAAACTATATGCCACCCTTGAAAAAAGGGGATTACCTAGAAAATTTGGTGGCATGCATGGGTAAACATTTAGGGCTCATTGCCTTTTGATACAGGAAGTTTGGGGTAAATTTTTGTTTTCATAAGATTAATTCCCCTAAAAGGGACGGGATGAATTTTGTTTAATTGGGGATGGAATCTGTTTGCAGTGGTATATTGTAAATATACTGCCCTTAAACGTCTTTTATTTCAAAATAGGTTAATTTAAAATATTTCCAATTCATTAAAAGGGAGAATTTTTTTTTTTTTTGTTTTAAGAGAGAATGTTGTGTCTTTCGTTTCCCAGTTAGTGCCCCAAAAACTGCCGTAATTTTGGGAGGATTTTACATGGATTTAAAGCCCAGAAACCTTCAACGAAATGTTATGATGTTAGAGAAGAGTAGCGAGAATAAAAGACCCCCTTTACTGGGGTTACCGAGCTAGAGGGAAATATAAAATAGAATTTTTTTGGGGGTTGAGATGATTGCAAGTTCAAAGTATTTTAGCCCTGTTACAGCCCGAGAATTTTGGAGATTTCCAAGTTTTGGTAGGGTATGATGTGGACATACAAAGGGGAGGCCTGTTGTTAATCAGGGGAGTTGTTTTTTACAGAAGGTCCAATATAGACCCTGTGGTACAATGGTGGTGAAGGGAGGTATGGAAAAGGGGGTGGAGGCCCATTTTACTGGTTGATACCATTGGACAAGTAGGTTTTAAAAAGGATGGGCTTAGAAAATATAAAAAATTGCTATTTCTTGTGTGGAGTTTTTATGGGCCTGATGAAAAGGCCGTGTCCAGTTGAAATTTAGAAAATAAAAATGGGGGACTATTTCCCATTTCTTAGCTTTGTTAACAGTATTATGGGGTTAGGTGCAGTTTAGTACTATCGGGGTTGAACCTTTTGTTGGGGGGGGATTCCTCCTGCAGGGATATTTAAAAAATTTTTGAGTACATTTTTCAAGTATTTGAGGGAGGGATGAAAACCATAAGAGTCATCTGTTTTGATCAGCTGTAAAATTTTCCCCTTTTCCAAAAAAAAACGATCAAAGGGGGTTCCTTGAAAATTTAAAAAGATGATTTTTTTAGTGGAGGGGAGTTTTTACAGAGTGGCTAAAACTTTCAAGGGTTCATTTTCAAAACCCAAAATCTAGACAATTTTCACAATTTTGAAATTATTAAAAAGGGAAAAAAATTTTAAATTTGTTTAACTTTAGAGAATGCCCTTGCTATTTAGAGGAAATCTTTTTGCAAAGATTTAGTTATATGCCATTACACCTAAAGAACATAAGGTGTTCCCTGCCATGCTAAGAAGATTTTCGAAATCAAAGCCATTATTGAGACTAATGAAGAGTTTTAAAATAAAGTTTTTGGGGTAGAAAGGGGTCAGGAAATCCTTTTTTTCCTGTAGTCGATTTAGAGTTCATTATCTGGGTTATGGTATAATGGGGGCCTTTTTACCCCTTTTTTAACCTGTAATCCATAAAAGTATTAGTTCCCCAAGAGTTTTATGATGAGCCCGTGTCCAGGGGGTTTGTGGGGTTTTGGAAAAATTTTGGTCCCCCATACTTGTTTCCTTTTCTGTTTCACAAAATTGGTAGCCGTTTAAATTTTGGGGCATTCTGGGGAGTTTTCCCCCTCCAGCTGCCTAAAGACGGCATTTATTCCCGGAATTAATAGACCCTTTTGATTTTATTGAAAAGTTCTTTAGGTTTCAGTTTTTTTCTTGTAGGCCAGGATAAGTTCCCTAAGAATTTCATTGAGTATATGACAGGGATTTGATCCAGAAAGGGGCCCGGGATTGATCATTTTTAAAATTCTGGCCTAATTGTGTAGGGTTTGTATATATACAATGGGGTTATACTAATTATGGGCGGGAAGTGCAAGTATCGGGGTTATCTCGCCTTAGAAATTTTACTAATAATACTAAAAAGTTTTACAAATAAAATTTGGGGTGGTAAAATTTACGTAACCTGTGATAGGTTCCATTTGGGTATTGGGGTATTGTTATTATTTCGTTGAAGGGGCTTGTTTGTGTTTAAGTGAGGATGCATTTTTTGCATTTGGTTTGAAACCAACTAATATCCAGTGGGGGGGGGGGGAGATTTTTTTTGGTGAGGTTAAAAATGATTAGAGATTAAGAACAATGCCCCAAATTTTACACCTTTTTTCATTTCCAACACGTTGAATCCAAGAAAAAGTCAAAAAGGATGGTCTCGCAGAATTTGTGGGCTCCCTTTGTGATTTTGGTGATATAAATCCAGTTTCTTCCTGTTTTATAAATTGCCGTTTCAATTATTGCATTTTAATTTTTTGTTTTTTTGGGGTGTCCAATTTGCAAGTTTTTTGGGTCCTGGATGTAAGTTTTGTAGGTCAATATCCATTTTAAAAAGGTTTTGTCGGCATGCCTAATTAAAAGGTAAGAGGGATTGTAGTGTGTGTTGTTGTGTTTGGTTTTTGCTGAGGGGATTTAAGGGATAGATAAATTAGGTAAGGTGATGGTTACTTTGTTTGAGTTTTATTAATGGGGGAAGCTTTGTGTGTGGTGGTGTTGGTGTTGTGTGGTTTTGGTTTGGTTTGTTTTTTTTGTGTAAGCTTTGTAGTTTCTGTTATGGCTTTTTTTTTAAATTTAAGTGCGGTTGAATTGGGGGGTTTTTCAAATTATTAAAGTAGCAGGGGGCTTTGCGGCTTAATGGCCCAGTGTCCAAAACTTTTAACACCAAAAAAATCCCCAAAACTGGTTCAGACAAATCTACCCCAAACCAAAAAAATAAAAATGATGATGGATGGATTTTAAAACTGTGTTACCCACATTCTGGAAAAAATAATCTCCAAGTTAAAAGGTGCACATGTTGCTTCGTGGATAAGGGTTGAGTATTCATAAATCCACTTGCGGCCTGCCCTTTGAAAAGGTAAAGGTTGGAAGGTTGGTGTGTTTGTTGTTGTTGCAATCTTAGAACCCCCATAATTAAAATAAGTAATCCCTTTGGAAAAAGTTAGGGTTAATGTTAATGTTTGGGTTGTGTTGTTTTGGTTGGTGTTTTTGTTCCCCCTTCTTATAGCTAGTTAAGGCCCTTAAAAGGGTTTAATTAGGAATGTTACATTATAAAGGGTAGTTTTGCCGGCTTTTAAGGATCATGTCATTCACCAATAATGCAAGTATCTAAGGTTAATATTCTCACAAATATAAAACGATGGTTTAAATAGTTTAAACAATAAAAATAAAAGAAAAGGAAACTCGGTTTAAATATATTTAACAATAAATAAAAAAGAACAAGGAATACTGAAAACAAAAGTTCTCCAGGTTAAAAACCCAAGGAAATATTTTAAAAAAACATTCGGACAGTCTTAAATAAATACAGAAAAATATCTAAACTAATTTTACTTATTTCTAGCTATACCTAAAAGTTCTTCCCGGGTTAATGTTACTATTACCAAAGAAGTGCAAGGATTAGAGTGGATGTTCGTTAGGTCCAAAAAAAAAATCAAAATACAGCCCAGAAGTTTTAAAATTAATATAAATATTAGTGGATTACTTAATTAATCATATCCCCTGATTCAGTTCCCAGGTAAAAAAATTCAGAATTTAGAGTTCCAGAAACAACAAAAGTTTCTTTTGAAAGTCTAAAAATAAAAATTACAAAACAATCAAACACCCTAGTTCAGAACTTGTTCCTTCTGTATTAAACAATTTTAAAACAATTTAAAACAATTTTCAACTTATTTTCTTGAGTTTTAAGTTAATCTTCTTGTTCCACGGGGCATTAACATATTCCAGTACATAACATACAGTTCTGTATAAACCATATCAATATTCATAAATGACATTTAAACAAAATTGGGGCTGGGCTGGCAGTGTCACAACCTAATCGGGCCCTTAAAAGGACAAGACAAAAGAGCTGCAGTAAAATGGAATACCCCCTTTAAATTTTTTAATTAATAGTTTCCCCTTTACCATGGCTTAACTGCAGAGTGGTTTGCCACTGTTTCATGGTCAATGCAATGTAATAGTTCAGTTGAGGGTGTATAACAATCTAAACCTTTTTATCCATGAATGTGGATACTGCCAAATGTTTTTTATCCCATGCCATTCTTAGATTCTTTCCCTTTTTACAGCTGTCCATTGTGACTTTATTTAACAACAAATGATCCTTTGTTCCATGTAACATTTTTTTATTACCCCTTTGTTCTACTGCCATTTCATTTTCTTCTAAATTACTATAAACTGTCGGCATCAATTCCAGTGTATAGTTTATATGTCCTTGGAAGGCAAGTTATTGGTCTATAGTTTTTAGAATAGCTTGCAGGTTTGCTCTTAAGTAGGAGCATTGTTTTCCCTGTTGTTAACCAGGCTGGTGTCTGTTCAGGGTGAGCATATAAATAGTTCTTAGTCATTGCTAAATCTTCTTGCAAAGATGTTAAGAATTTTAGCTAGAAGTTAGGTACTGCCTCTGGGCCTGGGGTTTTCCAATTAGGCTTTTCTTAACTTTGTTTTAATCTCTCTGACTGTTACTTCATCCCATTTCACATCTTGTACATTTGACCTTTGTATTCTTTCTTTTACTTCTTCTATCCATTTAGCATCTTTGTTATGTTCCACAGGATCTTCATAGATGTCCTTCCATTCCCATGTTGCAGTATTCTACATATAGGTTCATATGGGTTTAACCTTCTTGTCTCACGTACGTACAGCCAATATACAAAAGTTTTCAGTCTCTCTGAGGTTTGTGTGACATCTGACATGGCCAAGGGAATATGGGCATTAAAGGTGAAGTTGGCATGCACCAGCCCTCAGAACTTTTCAGCCACCAGTTGTTACCACTACCACAGACGTCTGATTCTACTAAATCAGATAAGTACCTCGTTGGGGACCTTTTCAGTCCTTCATTAAACTTGATCCAAACAGCACAAACGACCAAAATATAAAATCCCAGGCCAAGCAGGACAATAGATCAAATACATTTAATGGCAAAAGTTCAATAACTAACAACAAACCACACATACAAATACAGAGTTAAGTGCTTTCACCTAGAACAATACCAGGCTTCTTCAAAACTTGTATTGCCTGTTAATGTCATCCAGAAAGGGGAAGTGTCAGTGCAGCTGCCAGATCCCCCACAAGGACGCGCACGATAAGTACCTCTTCTGTTTGGGTTGGTCACACGACCACAAGGCCTGCCCTATTTGCCAGGCGGTTGTACCCAAGACCCTCTGCAGCCACTTGCATGCATTAAACCTTTATCTAGAAAACCAATGCCTTAAGCAGATCATTTTAGGGCTGGAGGGCTCTTGAGATGTTCCTTCAGAACCGACCAAAAAGAGGGCCAAGACCCTATGGCCTTCATCAACCCCTGAGCCTCTTCCATCCAGTCCTCAGCCTGTGGCCGACTCTGGCCTGGTAGAAGGATCCAGAACTGGATCCACCATATCAGATAGAGAAGGTATCTACACAGATGCTGCACAATCCCTCTGCAAGAGCACTTCCACTGAGGCTATACCACCATCAGCTTCTGTCGACAGGGGAGAACCAGTGTTTTCTGAAGGGCTGCCTGATCCCTCAGATCCTTTAAAATCTCCAGACCCCAGACCTCAACAGATGCCAGCTAGGCCCCTTAAAAGAAAGGAAAAGACTTAACATATCTCTCCTTCTCCTGAAAACATGCCTGATTGTCAGGCTTTTTGTCAAAGCCTTTTTAGTGCTTTCATGGCCTTGAGGCCTACCTCCACTGTGGGTGCTCCCACATCCCCTCCACTCCTGAGCCTTAGGCCTCATACCACACCACTACGGAAGGGGAGGATTCCTCATTTTCCTCAGAGGAATCACTGTCTTATACTTCACAGATTCCATCACCTTTGGGGGTATGGCTCCTCAGAAGAAGATTCTGTGGACCCTGACTCCCCAGGTGAAGACTTAACTTTTGGAGAAACTATCTCCAAGATGAGGGAAGACTTCAAATGGGAATCCTCAGAAATGACTGAGGTCCAAAAAAGATTCTACAACCTTATCCAGATGGAAATATCTAGCCCATCTGTTGTTCCACCCATCTTTCCTGCCTTTTTAGATGCCTTCCTCTCAGCATCTCTTAACCCAGACTCCCAAACCCCTGCACCATGCAGACCAGATATACTTTACAAGGTGCCTGACATCGCTAAGCACCTGCTTAAGTGTCCACCTGTTGACCCAGCCACTACATATCTATGGACGAGGCCTCTAAGCTCCTGCCCACTAGCACCATCCTCCCTGCTGACAAACAGAGCAAGGTGATGGAACGTCTGGGTAAAAAGATCTATACCTCTGCTACCTTGTCCTTCACAGCTACAAGCTATCAAACTCATATGGCCAAGTATGCCTTATCCCTTCTAGAATCGACTCAAACACCTGGCAGTATTCGAACTGCACTGCCAGCTCATATACTCCCTCCTGGCCCTCTTTTCCCAGGTCACCAGACATTCTATAAAGTGCAGTTATGATGCTGCTAAATTCTCATCCAGGTCAGCAGCATCGGCTTTGCCGCCATAGATACCATGGATTTGCCTACAACCCCTGCCTGATGACTTCAGGACAAAACTTATAGATGCTCCCCTGGACAATACTGCATTATTTGGCTTGAAGGTAGCTGACTTTTTCAAGTCACTTCAGCAAAAAGGAAAATAAATGCAGGACCTGAAACATTTGCTGGTTTCTCCCATATCTAAGTTCCAAAGAAACTATCCTGCTAAAAAAAAAAGTTTATCAGGAAACAATCTCACCCTGCTGCTCCTTCCAGGCCTAGAAAGCCTGCAAGAAAACAAACTCCTACAGCTAGAGCATCTTCCTCCTCTAGCTGGAGACTGCCCTTTCCAGACAGGGCAGGTAGCATCTGACTACCTGCCACCCTTACTGCCACCACTCCCTCCTTCTGTACCTCTGTCAGCTCGACTCTCACTGTCTCCCTGTATGGACTAAGCTCACCACAGACAAGTGTGTCCTGTCCATACTACAAAATGGATACTTCATGTCTTGGATTTCACCTTCAAAAAGTAGAGGCATCCCACAACCACCTTCTCAACAGTTGCATCTCATGCAACCAGTCCTCCAGACTCTTACAGCTCAGGGCACCACCATAACAGTCTTCCCAGTTGCAAAAGGAGATTCTATTCCAGGATCTTCCTGGTCCCAAGGAAAGATGGACCCTGGAGACCTACATTAGACCTCTTTCACCTCAACCCTTTCTTAAAAGGTCCCTACCTTCGGAATGCTGATGCTCCCAGCCCTATTCCCTTTCCTGATCCCCCAAGGGTTCATGGCAACATTAGATATAAAGGATGCCTACCTCCACATCCCAATAAAACCCACCCACAGGAAATACCTGAGGTTCTTGGTGGGTTCTTCACACTTACAATTCCTTCCTTTTTTTCCCCCTGCCCCCCCCAAAAAGCTTGGGCCCCCGTAATTGCCTTTTGCAGAACAACAGAACAAAGGGAATACAAATATTTTATCTGGGCAACATGCTGATCCACTGCCACCCAAGAGACCCCCTCCTTTTTCCCCCCCACATGGTAGTGCCCTTCTACAGTCCCTGGGATTTTCTAAAATTTTTCCCAAAAACCCAGCTACATCCAACACGAGACATTGTCTTCCTGGGGTGCAAAAAACCTCAGACCTCATGGTACATACCACCACCCCAAAAAGGGTCCTTTTCAGAATATTTTTCTGGTTTTTTCACTTGACACCAATTTTTTGGGCCCTGGGCCCCCCCCCTCTTTCCCCCAGAAGATCATTGGAAAGTTACAATGGTTCTTCCTCATCGGACACAACATTCCACCCTTTGGGCTGGGGGCCTCTTCTCCCTTGCCAAAAGGAAATACATGGGGGTTGGAACTAACCCTCCAGGCCCCCCTTTTAACCCTCCCAACAGGTCATACACAGGCCTCAAATTTTGCTGGGGAATCTCAACAAAGGGAGGGCCGGGCCAAAAACCCCACAGACTAAGCTCAAATGGAGATAGGGTCACCCTCCCGGTTTCAACCTTTCCCCAAACAGGGGCCCCTTTAAATATACAACAAACCACGTGCTTGGATCTCCAAAAAGGGGGGACCCTCTTACCTGTTGCTCCCTTTTTAAAGGGGAATTTTCCCTCACAGGGGAACACCCCAGGTGGACATTCCTTCTCCCCTGAGGGGGAAATTCTTGCTCCATCATAAAAACCACAATGGAGCTTTCCCAAATTTTTTTGGATCTTCCCAGGGGGGTCCCCTAAACCCGTTTTTCCCCATCAACAATTTCCTGCCTTCTCACCAGGACACCGAACCCCACATGGCAACAAACCCTCACTCTTGGAAAGGGGAAAAAATCTATGCCCCCCTTTCCACCCTTGAAAGTCCTACAAAAATACAGAACACTCCAAAAAATCTTTTGGTGATTCCCCTATGCCCAAAGCCTGGTTCCCCTTATTCTGCAATTGTCCAAGGGCAAACCCCAATTACCCCCTGGACCTTCTCACCAACACAAAGGGACCCATTCACCCCAGGGAACTTTTAAACCTCCCCTGGGCTTAAATTATTTTCCCTTAGACACCTTTAAACAAGAAAATGGAATGTCCTGAGGAGGCCAGGAAACCCAAATAAAGAAATTCCCCTTTCTAAGGGAAAAGTTCCTTCTTTGCCAAAAAGGTTGGATCCCTTTCATAACCACCTAATCCTGTTTACCGGTGAATTTCTGCAGATGGCTTGGTTTACCCCCATCAAAGGCATCCCAACAGAACCTTCCTCTTCCCCTTTAGCCTGGTTTCCTTCAAACTTTTCTTTGGGATCTCCATCCCCCGACCTCCAGGAAACTGACCCTCCTCCCCGGGATCTTCTAGTCTTAAAAGCTATCCCCCTTTGAGCCCGCAAAAAAGCCCCTTAAAACTTCACATAAAACTGTACTCTAGTAGCCCTGCCGGCTGGATTCGAATTGCCCTTATAATTCCCCCTTTCACTTTTCAAAGGATAGGGTTACCCATCCTTATGCCCAATGGTGAATACCTTCACTTCCAGACCTCACTTACCTGTTTTTTCCCCAACCCACGGGGCAGTGAGGGGGTTGCCCCTAAAGGCAAGCAATCATTTTACCACTAAAACAAAGAACATCAAAAAGAGAAACCTTTATCTTTTTAACCCCCAGAGCACTGGGGATGGAGTTCCCAAACAACCCTATCTCTTTATCTCCGGCCATCACCTTTTTTCCAATTCCTGGGAAAATTAAGGGGCATTAAAGCACTTCCAAACCATCTTCCCCAAGCCTTCTTTAAAGGCCTGGATACCCCCCTATCCTGAGGATACTTGGTCTTTTTCACCCTTTAAAACATACCTTTCACATTTTAGATCCAGGGGAGGGGTTTCCACGTCTTCACGGATTCCAATTCCTTCCTCCCCCCGTGGCTTTGGACTACCCAAAATAGAAAGACATAAAAATTGTTAAAATCTTACCCTCCTAATTCCTTCATGTTCAATATTTTTATACCCCCTTCCCGTTTGGCTACCTTTCCCTATTGGGTGACCTATTGAATTCCCTTAGGGAACTCCACTGGGGCTTTTTGTTCTATTTTGTCACCCTTTTTAGGCCCCCGTTCCCCCATATCTGTCACCACCCTCAAGGAACCAAAACATTTGTTCTGGCCGTGAAAACAAAAGAGTAAACCCTGTGGAAGGACATCTATGGATGGTAAAATTTTCCAAACTTTTTTTTTTTCTCCAAAATAATCTATTTTTTTTTTTTTGGTGGGTTTCAAATTTTTTTCCTTTTCCCGCGTATATAAAAGTTTTGGGTCATCAATAAATTCTTTTTTTACTTTTCCTTTATTTTATTAATTTTTAATTCTTCTGCCTTGCTGATTTTTTATTTTGTTCTCTGTATTGTAGTCCTTCTTTTAAAAAATTTGCTTTTTCTCCTTTTTCTTTATTTTACTTGACTATTCCTTTACTTCTAAAGTAATCTTTCTTTTGTTTTATAGTTTTTTTTTCAACTTCCAATTTTCTTAAAATTTTTTCCTTTCCTTTATTTTTTTTATGTAAGTTTTTATTAAACTAGCTGCCAGTAATCTCCTATTTCTTCTTTAATTGATAATCTCTGTGGACATTAATTTCTGTTCATTTTTTTTCAAACTTTTTTTTTTTTTAGGACTTTTATCACTTTTTCATTGATCTTAATATTTTTCTTTCTATTAAAACTAAACTCTTCTTTTTTTTCTTCTAAAATGGGGGAATTTCTTTGTTTCCTTTTTGACATTTATGAAATTTCCAAGATCTTTAAAATTTTTTCATCCTTTTTATCCTTGTTTTATTAATTGGCCTTCCTCCCCAAAATTAATTGTTCCACAGTTTCCCGTTCCTTCCCTTCTTCCAACTCAAAAAGTCTCAGATTTTGTCTAAAAAATTTCAATCCGTCAATCTTCCAGCCCAGGTTTCTTTAAATTTTTGGGGTTCCCTAAATCCCGTGTATTTATGAAAAATTTTTTCATAAATTTCACTTAGGGAATATTTTTCTTTTTTTTTTAATTTTCCATTTTAATCTTCTTTTTCTACCCCTTTATTTTATTATTTTTTTTTATAAAAATTTCCTTTCTGAAGTTTGCCTCATTTTCTTCAAACATTTTGGGGTGCTCTTTTTGATTGAAAGTTTTCCCTTTTTCCCTTGAAAATTTGGACCTATTTGTCCCTTTTTCTCAATAATTTAGGCTTTTCTAACACTTATTCACATTTGATGGCTTTCACAGAAATCTTTCCGCAGATCCCAAACCAGTTCTTTTTTTTTTAACTTTCTTTTAACTTTTTCCCCGCATTTTTGATCTTATTTTTTTATTGTAATTTTCCAACTGGATGCCGCCAGTATTTTCTTCAAATATTTTTGGGGCTTTTTGAAGATAATTTTCCTTTCTTTTCATAAATATTGGAAAAAAACCCAGTATTTTTTTCCAGTGCCCGTTCCCCTTTCCAAAGAGGACGCAAAAAAGGTTAATAAATGATGGACTTTCTCAGTAAACTTTTTGCTAGTATTATAAAGTTTTTTTTTCAACCTATAACTTTGTTCGGTTCATTTTTATCATTTTTTTATTTTGGAAGTTTTATACTGGACCTTTGGTATTTTTTCCAAAATTTTGGGGCGTTTTTTTTTTATTAAGCTCCGAAAATATTGTAATATGATTTTTTTTTTAGTCCCTATTCCTTTTTAAATGCAAAGAGATTTTGCTTTTTTTTTTTAATCCCCAGTACTTTTTTAAACAGAAGGCGAATAAGTGTTTTATAAAATTTTTGAAAAGAAACAAATTTGATTTGAAGTTTCTGCGTTTTATTTGGAAGATTTTTTTTCCTTAATTTTTTTCCCAATTTTTGTAACCGTCTGGGAAATTTGGGAGTTTGCATTATTAACAACATAATTTCTTTCTTATCCCAAAAGCCCCTTTTGAAGTATTTAAATAGTTTTAGGTTAGCGAATAGGGCTGGTTTCTTTTCTGGTTCCCAACCTTTTTGGAAGAAAAAGTTTTTTTTGTTACCTTGAAGAGGAAGAGCAGACTGTTGGAGGAGTGGTTTCAGAGAAGTTAGAGATTTGGATTTTGGGTAACTATTTTTATTCCCCCGCAAAAACCGATTTGGGAGTTTTTTGGTTGACCCCTAGAAGGCTTCCATGCTGCAGAGCACAGAGCGGGAAAGAGTGACTTTGGGTAAGTATAAGGTTTTCCCGAAAATTTAAAAGAGTTTTTGGAATCTGTGAAAAAGTTTGTTATTGTACAATTTAACCCCGCCATGGGGATGAAAGAGGCTTTTTTTGGCCCAAGCCCATAAATGGGGGCCAGGAAGGGGATGGAAAAAATTTACTAATTGTTTTTTAATTTTAAGGATAGGAAAAAAAAGGTACTACTTTAAAAAGGGTGCAGGGGAAATTGGGTACTGTTGGCCCAAAAGGAGAAGAGGAGGAAGGGAGGAAGAAGGAGGAAGGTTAGACAAGTGAGGGAGGAAATTTGAGCGTTGCTGGTATGGAAAATAAAGAGGGAAAAAGGAAGGGTTTATTTTTTTGTGCGAGAAGATGGGAAGGGAAGAAGGTGGTGTTTAGGAAAGGGTTCAAATTGTTCTATCATGGTGGGATGGGAGGAGAAATGGGGAGGGGGGTTTTAATAAAAGGGCAATTGAAATATTTTAAAGTAAGAGAGTCGACAGAGTGTGTTTTTGAAGTAAATTGATGGGTAAGAGAATGTTGTTAGTGATATGCTCCGTGGGGGAGGAGACAAAAAAAATTTTGGAGGAGTTGGGGAATTTTGGGGAGGACCCCGGGTGAGGGTAAATTTGGAGTTTAATGGACATGTTGGTGAATGAAAGAGGGAGAGGGAAATGAGGGTGGATGGTGAAGGAGAGGAATGCAGAAGGTCAGAGGGTTTTGGGATTTTCAAAAAGGATGGACAGGGTGTGGTGAATAGATTTTTTAAAAGGGAGGAGCAACGGTGGGCTAAAAAGTGGGGGGTGACAAGGTGGATTAATCCTATTAGGGGGGCCAGTTGAAGGGGTTTTG
>NC_056731.1:1137783103-1137785603 GCF_019279795.1 Protopterus annectens
AGTATGAGGCGTTTTTTTTTTTTTTTTTAACAACTGGAAGTCCGCCATATATAAGCAGTGGACACATCTGCAGGACAAACTGCTGTGTACTTCATTTGCTGTCATCTGGCCATGACTTCACAGACTGTTACCATTCCTCTCAACTGTCTCTGATTTGAAGAGTGTTCCTGTTACTGCTTCATATTTTGTCCCCTCCCATGTAAAATCATTGTAATCTTTAATGATTTACCACAAAAATCAGTCAATCGACCAATATTGTCAGACATTAGAATGTCATACTTCTTACTCATCAGGGAGTGCAGGTGCAAGTAAACTGCTGCTGCTGCTGCTGATAAGCTTAGGGAGTGCAGGCATACAAAAATATTGTTGGTGTTAAGAGGATGTACAGGTATACATAAACAGTTGCTGAGGAGTATGGCTAGTTTTATGCATAGGCAAATTGTCACCTTTCATTTAGGTGCCCTTTATTGTGTGGCCTAGTAGTGTGAATGGTTCAGTTAGATGACAGCATATGCATGTATGTTCAAGCGCCATCAGGGATGTATCTGTGATAACCTGCTCTGTGTACATAATCGACATGTAATAAACTATGTAACATCGAAGTTTAAAGACGCACCAACTAATAGTCCACAGAAAAAAGAAGAACAGAGGTCCAGATCCACTCAAAACTACTGCTTAATGAGCTCTTTCGTCTCTCTAATGGAAACTTCCTCAGAATCAGAGGTGTATGTTCCAGCCATAGGGAAGCGGTGTGTAGGTGGCCATCACCATCATGACTCTAACACTTTCCCTTACCTGACTTTCCCCTTTAGCACCAGTCAGTGGATGTAGATATGTACACTTTGGAAAAGAAGTCTCTGGATAAAACTAGCACTGAATTTGTTTGCTAGTATTTTAGCAATATCTTTTAGGTCTGAATAGGTGGGGCCATTTTGAATAAGTTCAGAGCAATGTTGGATGTTATTCCTTAGTTTCTTAACATAACTAAAGAAGGATTTTTAATTTCTCTTAGTTTCAGTCATTAACATGTGTTTATGAGCTACTTTTGTAGATTTAAAAGTGTTTTTCCTTAATTTCTTAACAGAACGTCATTCTTTATGGCTACCCCAGTGCTCTTGTCCATCACTGGGTGTACCAGCCTCTTTTACTGCCCCCAAACTAGCTCCATTCTAAGCCTGGGGCTGCCACAGAGCCAACCCTGGGGGGGGGGGAGGGTTGTGCCATGGACTGCTTACTGCAGAATATGCTTTTAATTTTGGAGTTTATACTTGACATACCTTCCCTCCTCTGGGTTCCTCTGTCACATCTAGTGGCTACTCCTTTTTATGGAACATGCCTCCCCCTATAAGAACACCCTCCCAGGGGATGTGCACATCTAACTCTCTCTGCCAGTGCCACAAGCACCCAAGCTGCTAATGGGACCCAAGTCATCTGGCCTGGAATTAGGGCTTTCTCCCACTATGCCACAGTGCCGGCCTCTGGTTTTACTATTATCCTTGATGTTACATTTTTGGATCCGATGTATTATTTAGGGAGTTTTTTTTTTCCTTTTATTATAAGAGGAGCACCAGAGAAGTTTGTTTTGAATTTCACAATTTTCTTTGTTCTTGTAGGGACTACTAGCTGTACTCATTTATCTAAATGGGCATAGAGTTCCTTCATGAAGTTATCTGCTATATCCAACATAAAAGGAGGGACAGGTTTCACACGTTGCTAAATAAACAACATTGTTTGTTGTACAAGTGGCAAAGCAATGAAATGCAAACACTTTTTTAGAGACAGGATGAACAAAACTATTACCATGAGGTAGGTCACCATTAGTACACTTAAAAATATCAGCACAACAACTACAATTATGGCAACAAAATGTGCCATTCCCCAATGCATTATGTGGATTAAACATTAAATTTTCAAAATCTTTATACCCAAACATGCTCTTAATCGTCCTCATATTCCTATACGTGAAGTATGGTTTATCACCCACAATTAACTTAATATCTTCCTGTGCTAAGAGGACCTTCCAATATTTCCTCACTATACCTCTAATGGCATATGACATAGTATTATACGAAACAATGTTGTTTATTTAGCAATGTGTGAAATCTGTCCCTCCTTTTATGTTGGAAAGACGACAAGAAAATTTAAAGAACGAATTATAGAACATAAATCCAACATAAGAAGGGGCAGTGAAACTAATGCCCTGTCTAAGCACATTATACGTTGTGGAACTACCCATAGGTTTAAGTTTAGAGTTATTGATTATGTCAGTGTATCCATTAGAGGTGGGGACCTATGTAATCTATTGGACCTTAGAGAATATGAATGGATTGTGAGGTTATCAGCTGATATACCCCCTGGTCTGAATGCAGGTGTTTCATTAAAACCTGTGTTAGTTAAGATACAGCAGTATTTTTGTATTTTGTTATGTTATGATGTTACTTTTATTCTGCACAACTTTCTGTCGTATGTATTTTTACACATTTTTACATATATTTGTGTG
>NC_056731.1:1137788103-1138010603 GCF_019279795.1 Protopterus annectens
AATGGGTTGGTCTGCATCTACGGAGTTTCTTGTCAAAAAGAAGCAGAAAGTTAAACATTTATCTTCTCCTGTCTCTGTTACTTACTTATTGGGCTTAACTTGGGCCTTAGTTCTGGCTCTTACCTTTTCTCATTCTGAAAGTACTTGTAAGAGAGAAAGGAATTCATCAGTTTCTGCTGACTCAATGTGTGATGTTGAAACCGCTTGGAGAGAGTTAATGTTTTACAGCACATTAGACTAAATCTACATAAAGTATCCTTGCAATAAGCTCATTAAAGTTCTGTCTGGGTAGTACCCAAGCAGAACATGTGGTATTACAGATGACCGGTTATAAATCATCTCCCTGAAACACTGTTTATGTATCGGAATTAGTACCGGGGTGATTCCTCATCAGTGAGGAACAATATCTTTCCATATGCCTAGTATTGGAAGCTAACTTACCTGTTGAGTGCCTACAATGTAAGTGTTCTTTTTTTCTTCCATCATCAGCACTAATGCTTCCTGTACTGCTCACCTAAGGACATCTCCTGTAACTGCTGTGTCAGTTTTTCATATAACCAACAGCAATAGAAACCACCACAGCAACAAACTGAAATGGGTATGCATGTAAAAAGCACCCTGATGAGTAGCTGCATAAATACATGAACACTGCTCCATACCATATCATAAAATGCATCTACTGACATCAGCAATAAACCCAAGCAACTGAACATCTATGTTGCAGAGAGTATTAAAAAAATCCACTGCTCTGTCTGCCTGCAAGGTGAAAGACTGAACCACTTGGATACAAAGGAAAAAAGAAATTACTTTTCTAAGTGAAGTGATAATGTTTTCCTAACACTATGGGGCTGTAAATAAAAAGAACACACAAAGGAAACGGTTAGCATTTCCTAAGTGCAAATTACCCTTCCCCCAAGGTACTGAAACCTGAGCCATCATGCTAAAAGTTGTCTGAATGTAAACAATAAGATCACCTGACCTACCAGCTAAATCAAAACAATGAGAGCTACAGGGAATCATGACACTCTCCCTTTAAGCTCACACCAGTCTAATCCTCCTCCCTTGCCAGTAGCTCCTTACTACCAGAAATCTATCGTTATTGTATTTTTCCTTCTATTACTATTGGAGCCCCTCTAGCAATTAGTATAATTATTTCCATTTCCCTTGTCGCTGATATTCTGCCGAATATCCCTTCCCAAATCCTTACTTTGTCAAATTCACATGCTCATTTCTTTGCAAACACGTATCCTGCAGCATTATTTTCACTCTGCTTTTCTTAATTCAATACTCGTTCCTTTTTGTCTAGACCTGTAAAGTGATTTACATTCCAAGATAACATGGATAGCATAGCAATCACGATAAAAGCTATTGTTCCTCACCTATTATACATGCCACATTTTTTTAATGTAGATTTCCAAATTTTATGTTACATGCACAAACTAATCTTCAGGAGGCTGAACTTTCATACAGTTCTTTCTTTTCATCTCCATTTGAGCTTGTGTTACAGTTTAAGACTTTTTGTTTTAATGAATACCCACAAAAAAAAAACTAAATGCATTTTCAAAACACCCCATCCCCTATTAATTTGGATAAACACAAAACAATGTACATCTTCAAAAAAATACGTTTAACCCTGCAAATGGGATCAACTCCCTAAAATTGATAGCTGCACCCATGAGCATTACCTAACTTAGAATTAAGGTTACCCATGCTAATGTGCATGCCACAGCCTGTGTTCCCACTTACACTGGCTGCTCTCTGTTCTGTTCTTATCTCTATTCCATCCCAGATGTGAAAAACAGCTTGTATGCTTTCAGAAAAAATATAACTTTTAGCCCCAATACCAGTCCAGATGCTTATCTGTACATTCATAAAATTAATGCACTCTCTTCCTTTCAACTTCTCTGGTACAGCAGAAAATCTAAGGTTTTCTCTGTGCACTCTTGTCTTCTAATTCTTGTTATTTTTTGAAACTGCTCTTCTTGAGAAGCATCATACTCAGCCAGATTTTATTTCAACCTCTGATTTTTGCACTTTTATCAGATCATATGAACAGCTAGTTAAAGCTTCATCTATTTTTCCAGCCTTTTATTTGAGTTGATATATTCTTTCTCTGCGCACTCTTGTCTTCTAATTCTTGTTATTTTTTGAAACTGCTCTTCTTGAGAAGCATCATACTCAGCCAGATTTTTCATTTCAACCTCTGATTTTTGCACTTTTATCAGATCATATGAACAGCTAGTTAAAGCTTCATCTATTTTTCCAGCCTTTTATTTGAGTTGATATATTCCTTCATAGTTTCATTTATTTTAATCACCTTAGAGTGCATTTGATTTATTTTTCCTCAAAATTATTGGAAGCTATTACTTGAACCAAAGCTGAAGCTTGAACTGTTTTTTGATCGACAGTTGCAGAATCCTTCATAGACTATTTTTCTTCAACTTTTCTGGTTGTTTTTCTATCATGTTTCCCAGATTTCTTCTTTGCTGACAGTAACTGAGTTTTATCCAAAAAAACAGTTTTGATGTACTCCTTTTTTCTCTGCTTTTGCTTTCACACTGGAGAGCTGAAGTTAAGCTATAGATCAGTGTGCAGCCATCTTGGAAGTTCTAGGATAAACTGATTTGAAAGGATTCTTCTCAGATACACAAGAAGAGCAGAAAGTTATAAACCAAAGTGGAAAGGAATGACTATAATGAAACAGGGGGATGGCATAGTTCAAGAAGTAAGAGTAGGATTTGGGATGCAGGTCATTAAAGAGAATAACAACAACCATATAAAATATTAAATTCATAAATTAGACGGATGTATTCCAAGAACTAAACCAACAAGGAAATGGAGAAACCAGATTTTACTAATAGGAATGACTACAAGTAGTGATATAGGAAATAAGCAAGAAGTGAGATGGAATTTACTTGATAAAAATTAGCAAAAGAACCAAGGTACCAGAAGCAACTGGAAAGGGAAGGGTAACAGAGTGGGATGACGCCAAGAAGAAGTCTGGACTGCAGATTGGAGACTGCCTTCCCCATCATGATCAGGCAAGACAGTATATGCAAAGAAAAAGAGAGATGAGAGTGTTGAAAGATTCATTCTTCCAGAGTTGTTAACTGAGTCTAGAGCAGAAGATGCTGTTAAAGAATAATAAATAGGGTATATAAAAGATTGTATGACAACTATAAGAATCCACCAGAGGAGGTTGGAAAACAGTGGGAACAGAGAATGTTAAGACTCTATACAAAAAAACAATGGGAAGACATATATATGCCTCCCAAGTAAGCAACAATGTCCAGAAGGTTTATGATTTTGCTTGGAAGTGTTTTCATGCAAGTCTTTATACCCCAAGTAGACTTCAGAGAATTTTTTCATGGGTAGACAGCAAATAGTGGAGGTGTGAAGGGAAAGACAGAGAAAACTGGAAACATGCTTTTTGTGAGTGTAACAAGTTGGTAGATTTTAAAAATTCCCGAAAGAGTACTTCATTTCAACTGGAACATAGGATCTAAATTGCCCAGACACAGTAAGGCACCACTAAGTTTAACACCACTGGGTGGCAAACAAAAATTGCTAGAAAATAGAAGTTAAAATTTAAACCAACTATAAATGACATACCATATATTGTAAAGGAGATAAAAGAACTGAGATGGGATCTTTACAAAAGGGATACAGCAAACTACATAGAAGGAAATGCAATTTATGAGAACAATCCATGTAGAATAATGCTCAGGATGAAGAATGAGGTTTAAGGGAAGGCAGGAATTGCGCAATTTATGTAACGCTGGAATGAATGATAACAGTTAAAAAGAAAACTTATATATACATAATGCATGAAAATTAATACTCTTTGCTATAGTTTTTCTTTTCTATTGTGGTATGTACATCCACATCACTGTCTACAATGTATAAAGCGGCCGCGGTGGTTCAGTGGTAAGCGTTTTTGCCTCACAGCAAGAGGTTCTTCGGTTTGATTCTCAGCTGGAGTTCATTCTGTGCGGAGTCTGCGGCTGCGTCAACTTTACAGGTAGTTATGTGTGCGTGTGGGTGTGCTTTCTGTGAAGGTTGGGTATCAGGCTGGGAACTCAGTACTGTAAAAATTCACTGCCAGTCATTACCAGACCAGTGATCCGCTGTGGCAACCCCTAACCAGGAAAAGCCGAAAGACATTGCTTTGTTTAAGAAACAAAAAGTAGATACATGAGGTGGAATTACAAAGCACCACTTAAATAATGTTAACAGAAGACACTAATATATTTATAAAAAAAGATACACAACAAGTAATAACCAAACAAAACTACGAGTCACAATGACAACTAAAAACACTTATTAAAAGACACAAGGGTGCACGTGACAAAGGTATTACTCAAAGTAAATGACAACTGCAAATATTTTAGAACTATACAAAGCTGTCAAGAAATGTAACCTACAAATGTACCACATTAAATAGCCACTTTGGTCAGAAGCTATGTTTTATCACACCCTCATCTTGTATGCTGCATTAATATTCATGTATCACTTTATGTGGTTTTCTTTTAATTTGCTCTACCTTAATATGAGGAAGGGCTGGAAAACAGATGTGATTTTGTTTTTCTCCTAGTATACTCTGTACTCCCACAGTATAACATTTTTTTGCCATTCATTTTACATCAGGATATTTTCTCCAGTAAGTAATAATGGGAGTTCTCTGAATTGCTGCTTTATGTATGTTTCTGGAAAGTGTAGTTGTGTCTTTTTAATCAACAGCTTTCTTTGAGTTATGTTATTTGCTAACTGCTAAACAGATGTCAATGTGTTCTTTATGTTTCAACTAAATTAACTAAATATGTTGCTTTTGTGAGCAAGTAAAAAAGTCTTTATTCAGAAATCATTCACTTTGTTAGGCAGAGATGGCAGGTTGCCATTCAAATGTTACAATACAAGTGGCATGTCATTGCATAACAATAGTTCCTTACGAAGAAAAATCTCGACGAGTGGATGGGAGATCGTAGGTTTACCCCAGGGGTCATCTCTGTGTCACTACTAGACAGAGGCATAGTAAACTAAACCCTAAAAGGGCGTAGTATTCTCATCCTAAGGGGTGGTGTAAGCCACATACACTCTGGCTAGGCTTAGAAATGCCTCAGGGCAGATAGCCTAGTATGAACCTATGAGACATGACTGAGCTCTTGGACTATGTCTCTCAGGCAAGTATGTCCTTAACCTTAAGCAGAATTTTACCTTCACCTACAATGATGCCTCAGTACAAAGAAAAAATGAGAAACTTCAATAATTAGCTTAGTTTTTGGCGTCATTCTAAGGGGATCCAGTATCTGTCAGCCTGGGATGACATGATTGACATACCTCGATGCTTTGCCAGAGATGGCCTTCATCTGTTACCCCTGGGATTTTGGATACTGGCTAAGGCTCTTGCCACACCCACAGTGCCTTTTTTTACACAGGGTCACAAGGACAAAACTTCCGACATAAGAATAGCAACCAAAAACAACCTCAATGTCACGTTGCTAAACACTAGGAGTCTTAACATGAAACTGCACTCACTGGAAGAAGTCCTCATCGTGGAGGATGCAAACATTATGCAGTCACAGAGACCTGGTTCAAGGCTGTGGAGAACACCCCAGCCATACCAGGTTGCATCTCCTTCCACATGTTCAGACCACAAACTGAAGGTAAGAAACTAAAGGAGGCAGTGTATCAATATTTACCAAGGATAAATACACCTCCAGATGCCCTAGAGATACTTCATGTGCAATTAACTGTTGGTACGACACCTATTCAAGTCATTGCCAGCTACAGAACCCCCTCCATGAATCAGGGCACACACTCTGCCCACTTGGATCAAGTTTAAGTCAACTTAAGTCTATCAAGATACATCTTAACACCATAAATTTGGGCAACTTTAACTACCCTAGCATTGACTGGGTGAATTACTCCTGTTCAAACTCACTTGCCCAAAGGTTCCACAACTTTGTCAACTCCAGTGCCCTGGACCAGCTATTTGACACCCTCACCAGGGGTGCCAAAATCCTGGACCCGGTGCTTACAAATATGGGAAACCACTGTAGCTCTCCCACTGTGAGTTCATCCTTGGTGAGATCTAACCAGAAAACAGTCTCATTTGAGGTAACTATCACACCTGACCCTGCCCTAGGAGCAACTAAAGAACTTCTCCAAAGCAGATTATAACCTCTTATGGGATAGTATATGTGAAAAACTGAAAGGCTGTCAGCCCAGCCAGACAGAATCTTGTAAATAATTCTATGTGATTTGTAAATATTAATATAATCCACAAGCTGGTTTTACAAATGTAAAAGAGAACTATATGTTGTTATTAAACTATATGTTGTACTGAGCTTCAAAAATGTAAGCACAGTGCACTCTGCTGGAAGAAAACTGATAAGTCAAGCAATGTATGACTGTTTGATCTCAAAATAGGAGACATGATGTCTGGGCTAAGATATTCCTACTATTGTTTTGGGATCAGAGTTAATTGGTAGATTTTACATGCATAATGTCTTTTATTGCTGTGGCTCCTACAGGTGGAAGATTACAAAGATATGTTAAACTCGGAGTTTCTGTTAACCTGGGAAATTAAACCAGAGAAGTGTCAAGAATGGTGAAATCCAAAATGAGTCAGCAGTGATGCATTATCAATTTATGACTTTCGCAGAGAGAGAGAGAGAGAGAGAGAGATAGAGAATTAGAGCATTTTGGATTTTGTCTGAACCTGAACACATCAACTCACCAGTACTCTGCCTTTGCTCTGCATGTATGCAAGTTATTTAGAACATTGTTTCTTTTAGAAATAGATAGAAAATAGTAAGACTAGACTAGCAGCTGTTTTATATATTTATGTCAGACTATTCTACAGTATTATTTTAAGCATTTCCTGTGATGTCTGAACTCTTGACTAGCACTGTGTTGAACTGAGAAGATGTCTTGTGTTTTTATTATTTATTATTAAATATTTTTAGACCTTTCAACTGTGGCGGTTTTGTGTAGAGATAATTTAAGCTCTAGAGTACTTGCATGAATTTAGTGATACTGTACTAAGCCAGTCCAATAGCCTTAAAACTTCTGGTCACACTTATTATTTGGATAACAGTATTGCACAGTAAAATTGGACACCGTTTGGTAAAGGCCTTAACAGTAGCTGATATTAGTGGTTGGTGGCAGTAAGCACTACCTTATAGTCTTGGCCGAAAGGGGGCAGAGCTGGAGAGCCTGTGCCAGCCTTCCCCAGGAGCGTGTGTGTTTGTATATAAATCAAATCTTAAACTTTGTGTGTGTCAGCTACTTGGGCAGGGACACAAAGCACTAGATGGACAGAGAGGGTGCTGGAGGTTTTAGCTTGACCACTAGGCTGATATCTGTACCCTATAGCTGTGCCAGTGGAGAGTCTTACTGGGGATCTGGAAAGAAAGGGAGAAATCAGCCCCAGACTGACTGTGATCTCTGTCTGCTCTAAAGGGAAACTGTACTTTACTGTGTGTGTACTTGTTATCCTTCAAAATGTGCATGCCCCTCACTGGTGCTAGTGGTGAGGACTGAGTCTCCATGATTACTGGGCCAGTGCACGTGCGTCACATATTAATTGGTGGCAGTAGTGGGATATCCACAACACCATATTAATTGTTTGATACATACTAATTGGCTTGTAGTGGTGTGGATAGTGAATTCCTATAGCTTGTGTACAGTGATCACTGAAGGTGTTTTTGTACTCTAAATCAGCCACGCAGTGAATATTCAGAGTTCATATCACAATTATTTTATTTCTTTTGTTAGCTTAGTTAGTCAGGGAAAGTAGGCAAGCATGTCAGCAGAGGAGTATGGCAAGCTGACAAGGAGCCAGTTGGCTGAGATGTTCCAGGCTAAGGGACTGCTGCATGGAATCCTGACTAAGGCAGACATGACTGTAGCTTTGGACACAGCTGCATTAGAAAATAGCAATCAGATGGATGATCAGACTAGCCGTGGAAATGTACAACACTCCGAGAATGGACAGCTCAACCTACTGCAGGGAACTTAAAAATCCACCTGGAGCTAAAGAGACTTGAGTTGGAGGCCAGGCATTTGGAAGAAGAAGCAGTAGAGAGACTGAGACATCTACAGGCTGAGGAGAATGAGAAATTGCTACACCTGGAAACTGAGGAGAAGGAAAGGCACAGGCAGCATGGAAAGGAGATGCTGACTCTTCACCAGAGTCATGGAGGTAAAGGGGAAGGGAGTAACCAGACCCCAGAAGCACAAAAGGTCAGTAAATTTCTTCCACAGTTTACAGAGGGGAATAATTTTGATAGTTTCATTCATATGTTTGAGAGGGTATGTAAAACAGCATGATATTGACCAAAGGCTCTGGGTATGGGCCCTGACCCCCTTACTCCATGGTAAAGTTGTAAATGTACTTTGCAAATTATCTGACATTGAACTACAATGCTGTAAAGAATGGTTTGTTAGAATATTTTAAGCTAACACCTGAAACTTATAGGAAAAAGTTTCGTGAGCATAGACGCAAGGCAGATGAAAATGTGTGCGAATATGTTGCTGAACTGAGCACTTATTTTCATAGGTGGGTTAGTGGGTGTCAGGTCACCACTTTTGAAGGGCTGGCAGACCTTTTGGTGAGGGAACAACCCCTTAGTACTTTGACTGAGGACATGGGAATCTGGTTATCTGATAGACAATGTGCTACTTCAGATTAATTGGGGAAGAAGGGAGACCTATACCTAGCAAGCAGGGCATCTTTGCACAAGAAAGAGGCCTCCAGTACTGCCCATTTGTCTAAAGGAACCCATGATGGGCAGCCCAGACTGGCCCAACAGAATCTGCCAGTACCAGAGGAAGCCACTAGTCCAGGTGCCTGTCCAGGACCTAGGGTTAAATGTTTTGAATGCAACCAGTGGGGCCATGTAGCATATACACATCCATGGAGGCAAGGTGGAGAACAAAAGGTGAGGGAACCAGTAAGTGGGAAAGACAAAATGCCAATTGTAGGCTGTCTTGAGACAACAGGGGTACTGAACTACCATCCTGCAGATGTCCTGATAGGGAAGGATTTTGATGAGGCAGTACCATGTGTTTATGTAGTTACACGCAGACAGGCTAGGAGACAAGCATGTGGGTCTGGTAGCCTGGGGAGACCCAGTCAGACTGCATACTTGCAGCCAGGACTGGTGAGTTGGTTACTTCAGGGAGGGAGCTACTCTACAGCAGTGAGACTGAAGGTGAGCCACAGCTGCTTGTGGATACTGATGTTCCCTTGGACAAAATTACTACAAAGGTAGAGGTGAGTAGTAGTACCCAGGCTGACAGTGAGGCACCACTGTCAGAGGATGCCAAACTGCCTGTGGAAGGGGAGCTGGGAAGTGTTACAAAGAGAGCGTTAAGACAGACTCAGCTCTCAGACCCTACATTGCAAGGCCTGAGGAAGGTAGCTAGTGAGGCACCTGATTCTCAAGGAAAGGGGGAATCTGTATACTGGGACAAAGGATTACTGTATAAACAGTGGACCCATGAGGGAGGGCTAGAAGGTGAGGATACAGCAGTTGGTAGTGCCTAGAGCCTATTATCTGTTGCTTCTAGCCATAGACCATGATATTCCCTTTGCAGGTCATATGGGCATAAAGCATACAAAGAGACGTATTATACAGAACTTCTATTGGCCTGAAATTTTCAGAGATGTAACAGGGTACTGCAGGACCTGTGAGCAGTGCCAAAAGGTAGGCAACGCAGGAGACAAGGTGAGAGCTCCTTTGATGCCTATGCCTGTGATTGAGGAGCCATTTCAGAGGGTTTGATTGAGAAGCCATTTCAGAGGGTAGCTATGGATCTTGTGGGGCCTCTGAGTAGCCCAAGTTCCACAGGGAAAAAGTATATCCTAGTGGTAGCAGATTATGCGACAAGATACCCTGAGGTAGTGGCTTTGTCCACCATTGAGTCAGAAAAGGTGGCAAATGCTTTGTTAGAGATTTTCAGCAGGGTAGGTTTCCCAAAAGAAGTACTGACTGACAGAGGTACCAATTTCATGTCAGACCTGCTGGCTTGTCTGTGGGAGTACTGTGGGGTGAAACACCTGAAGACCACCCCCTAACATCCCCAGACAAATGGTCTTGTTGAGAGGTTAAACTCTACAATCAAGTACACACTAAGGGTATTTGCAGACCAGTTTAAGAGGGAGTGGAACAAATATTTGCCCCATCTGTTTGCTTACAGAGAGGTTCCCCAGGAATTCACAGGTTTTTCACCCTTTCAGATGCTGTATAGGCATAGGGTGAGAGGACCTCTAGATTTAATTCCAGATAAGTGGGAGGGTGAGTGTGAATCTCACAAGTATCTGTTGTGGCATATGTCCTAAACCTCAAGACAAGGCTCAAGGAACTTATGCACTTGGCCCAGGAAAACCTGGCAGAAGCCCAACAGCAGAAAAAGGTCTGGTATGACAGGTATGTTCAAGCTAGAGAGTTGCTGTAGGGCACCAGGTAATGGTTCTCATTCCTGTCAGACACAACAAGCTGCAAACAACCTGGAAGGGACCCTACAAGGTGGTAAGCAAGGTAAGTGATGTTAACTACATGGTAGAACTGCTAGGCAGGAGCACAAATTGTACCTTGTCAACATGATGAAACCTCACCATGATAGGGAAGCCCTCGTGCTGAGTATCTGCAGTGGATTGCAGGAGGAGTCTGAGGGAGATCTGGTGACTGATCTCTTCACTGAGGCTCAGAATGACACCTCAGTGAGGCTCGGAAGGACACCTCAGTGGAAGGGGTAGCAATGTCCCAGTAGCTATCTCCTACCCAGGTTCGAGAAATCCAAGCAGTGTTACAGGTGTTTGGGGAAATGTTCACTGGGAAACCAGGGTGCACCCACCTGGTGCAGCACTAGGTGGATACAGGACCCTAAAAGCCTATTAGGCAGGCCCCTTATAGGGTGCCTGAGAGAGTCAAACAGGCTCTGGGGGAGGAGATGCAGGAGATGTTGGAACTAGGGGTAATTCAAGAGTCCAACAGTCCCTGTGCCTCCTCAGTGGTGCTGGTGCAAAGAAGGATGGCAGCACCAGGTTCTGTGTGGACTACAGGAAACTAAATAGTCACACAGAGTCAGATGCTTACCCCATGCCTAGGACAGATGAAGCCCTAGAGCAGCTAGGTGGGGCTAAGTATCTTACCACCATTGATCTTACCAAGGGTTACTGGCAGGTGTACTTGACTCCCAGTGCTAGAGAGAGGTCAGCCTTTGTGACTCCTTTTGGCTTGTATGAGTTCACAAAGATGCCCTTAGGGATGAAAAATGCCCCAGCAACTTTCCAGATGCTGGTAGATCATATCCTAGCAGTAGCAGGAGGACTTGCCCTTGCTTGCCTAGATGATATTGCCATCTACAGCCATTCCTGGCAAGAGCACCTTCAGCATGTCAGGAAGGTGCTGGGCAGACTATAGAGGGCAGGGTTGACCATTAAGCTGAGCAAATGTCAGGTGGGTATGGCAGAGATCTCCTACCTGGAACATACAATGGGGAGTGGTAACATCAGGCCAGAACCTGCCAAATTGGAAGCCATTCAGGCATGGCCTGCATCTGTTACCAAAAAGCAGGTGAGAGCATTCTTAGGGCAGCAGGGTACTACAGAAAGTTCGCCCCCAGTTATAGTACCATAGCTGCTCCCCTCACAGACCTGACAAGGAAAAATAGGCCAGATAAGGTAGTGTGGACCACAGCATGTGAACAGGCATTACAGAAGCTTAAAGAAGCTTTAGGAGGACCCCCTGTGTTAGCTAATCCAGATTACAGCAAATATTTTTTGTGCAGATGGATGCTTCGAACCATGGGGTGGGGGCTGTACTTAGCCAGCTTTCTTCAGAGGGAGAAGAGCACCCAGTGGTTTATCTCAGTTGTAGGCTCCAACTCAGGGAGGAATGCTAGCAGATGTAGAAAAGGAATATCTAGCCATAGTGTGGGCATTGCAGAAACTTCAGCCTTATCTGTATGGAAGGAAATTCACTGCAGTTACAGATCATAATCCCCTAACATGGTTACACCAAGCCAGCCAGCAAAATGCTAAATTGCTAAGATGGAGCCTAGGGTTGCAAGTAAATGATATGTCAGTGCAGCACCGCAGTGGGATTAGCAATGCCAATACAGATGGGCTCTCAAGCCAGAATAGGGTAAGGTATACTTGGATAGACCTAACCCTCTCAAGCAATGTTTCTCAAGGGTCACTTGAAAAACTAGCTTGAGTTCTCAGAGGGGAGAAATGTGAAAAACTGAAAGGTTGCCAGCCCAGCCAGACAGAATCTTGTAACTAATTCTATGTGATTTGTAAATATTAATATAATTCACAGGCTGGTTTTACAAATGTAAAAGAGAACTCTATGTTGTACTGAGCTTCAAAAATGTAAGCACAGTGCACTCTGCTGGAAGAGATCTGATAAGTCAAGCATTGCATGACTGATCTCAAACTCGGAGACATGATGCCTGGGCTAAGACATTCCTTCTATTGTTTTGGGACCTGAGTTAATTGCTAGATTTTACATGTATAATGTCTTTTACTGCTGTGGATCCTGCAGGTGCAAGATTACAAAGATATGTTAAATTTTGAATTTCTGTTAGCCTGGGAAATTAAACCAGAGAAGTGTCAAGAATGATACAATCTAAAATGAGTCAGCAGTGATGTATTATCAATTTAATACTTTCTCAGAGAAAGAGAGAATTAGGGCATTTTGAATTTTGTCTGAACCCGAACACATCAACTCACCAGTACTCTGCCTTTGCTCTGTATGTATGTAAGTTATTTAGAATGTCGTTTCTCTTAGAAATTAGAAATAGATAGAAAATAATAAGATTAGACTGTTTTCTATATTTATGTCAGACTATTCTACATATTATTTTAAGCATTTCCTGTGATGAATTGAGAAGATTTGTATTGTGTTTTTATTATTAAATATTTTTGGAACTTTCAACTGTGGCTGTTTTTTGTAGAGATAATTTAAGCTCTAGAGTACTTGCATGTATTTAGTGATACTGTACTAAGCCACTCCAATAGCCTTAAAAGTTCTGGTCACACTTACTATTTGGATAATAGTACTGCACAGTAAAATTGGACACCCTTGTTAAGGGCTTTATTAGTAGCCGATATTAGTGGTTGGTGGCAGTAATTACTACTTTATAGTCGGGCCGAAAGGGAGCACAGCTGGAGAACCTGTGCCAGCCTTCCCCAGGAGTGTCTGTGTGTTTGTATATAAATCAAATCTTAAAGTGTGTGTGTGTGTGTGTGTGTGTGTGTGTGTGTGTGTGTGTGTGTGTGTGTGTGTGTGTGTCAGCTACTTGGGCAGGGACACAAAGCACTGGTTGGACAGAGAGGGTGTTGGAGGTTTTAGCTTGACCACTAGACTAAGATCTGTACCCTATAGCTGTGCCAGTGGGAAGTCTTACTGGGGATCTAGAAAGAATGGAAGAAACCAGCCCCAGACTGACTGCGATCTCTGTGCTCTTACGGGAAACTGTACTTTACTGTGTGTGTATTTCATATCCTTCCCAATGTGCATGCCCCTCACTGGTGCTAGTGGTGAGGACTGAGCTCCTTGATTACTGGGCCAGTGTACGAGTGTCACATATTAATAGCATCATTGCACCTCTTTCCTCAGGCAGAACCGGTAACTATGTCGAGCTCTATACAGGCACCTGTATAACTGCATTGACTCTGCAGTACTTGTTAGGACCAAAACAAGCTCTTCAAGGAAAAGTAAACCTGCCTGGGAGACAACCACCATTAACAGGATTTACAATAAAATGAAGAAACTGCTGTCCAAGAGCCAGAAGGCAAGGCCTCTAAACTGGAGACACTGCCTCCTCAATTTAAATAAGCAAATAAGACTTTTCGTGAAGTTCTCCAAGGCAAACTATGAACCCAAGTTAGCTTCCTCAACTAAGGACAATCATAAGGCGTTCTTTAATTACATCCGTAACCTAAAAGGTAAAGCTCAGATCTGCACCGAACTGGTAGTTAATGGTAACACATACACTGAGCCAGTGGACATAGCTAACCAACAGGTTCGATGAAATTTTCACTCCCCTGTCCCTACCACACGTAGTTCATGACATCCCTACCACCTGTCCCTTACCTTGTATCTCTAAAGAGCAAGTCATAAACACCCTAAGACCAAACACACAGCATCAATGGGACATGATAACATCCCAGGCTGCATCCTACATGGGTTCAAACAAGAATTAGCATCACTATTGGCTACACTTTTCAATCACAGCCTAAGCAACAGCTTCTTCCCAGCTGAATGTGAAACAGCCACCGTTATCGTCATGCACAAACGTGGTGTTCTACTGACCCCGGGAACTACAGACCTATTAGCCTGACTAGCCTTATCTGCAAGGTCATGGAGAGAATCATCATGGACCTTATCAACAAAGATACAGGCAATCTCCAAACACTAGATCCTACCCAGTTTGGATTTGTCAAGGGGAGATCATGCTTGTTAAACCTGGTGGACTTCTTCAAAACAGTCACAAGGGCCCTGGAAGAGAGGAAATCTGTGCATACAGCCTCCCTAGACCTGGCCAAGACATTTGACACTGTCCCCTCACTCAGACATCATTGACAAACTCTCCCAGCTAGACAACCAATACATTGTAAGGTGGGTTGAGAACTGGCTCTCCGATAGAACCCATACAGTCAAAATAGGGGAATCCACCTCCAACAGCAAACCCATTACCAGTGGTGTTCCACAGAGATTGGTCCTGGGACCTCTACTGTTTGGAATCTATTTCTCCGAAGTACAAGCTAAAACCAAGGGACTGTGGCTGACAAAGTTTGTTGATGACTGCAAACTGGATGAAGTCATAGAATCTCCAAACAATGTCACCATCTTTCAAGAAGGTCTTGCACAAAGAAATGATTGGTGCCAAAGTCATTGCCTCAAACTCAATACAAAAAAATGTACTACCATCCCTTTCAGCAAGAGTGATGTTCCTGCAAATTACCACATCAATGGCAATACTCTCAGTACACACACACAGTGTTGAGAGATCTGGGCACTCAGGTTGACAGCAACCTTGATTTTGATCACCATGTCTCCAGAGTGGTAAGAAAACTAGTGTCTCGAGAAAAAGTGAAGTTATTACCTCCCTGTACTCTTCACTAATTAGGCCAATAATTGGGTACAATGCTCCTATTGGCATGTACCTTTCAAAGCACCTGCAGCAATTGGACAGACCACAAGGGTTCTTCACAAAGAAGCGTCTTCAGCAGCTATCCTATGTGGATCGTCTGAAATCACTGTCACTTTATTCTGTTTCATACAGACTACTCAGAGGCGATCACTGTCTAGCATATAAGGCAATCTCTGACCCCCACTTTATTGGAAATACTGCACATCCACAAGTCAAATGGCACACAGGTACTCACTCTAAAAGACCTAAACCTGGTAAGTAACATCAACAGAACCTACTGGAGGGACAGGTTTGTCTCCCAGAAGTTACCACACCTTTGGAACAGACTCCCACTTAACATCAAACAGAGCAACTCATTGGCCCTCTTCAAACACAATCTGGACGACTCAATGAGTAACCATGAATTCAACCCGGGGGTTCCACCTGTATCCCTCTTAGACAGGGACAATAGGTGCTGAGCATGGTAATACGGGTAAAATTTGTCTAGGCTTGTAAGGGCTCTCAGGCCATTAGCCTTCTATGATCCAGAAGTAGGATGGTCCTAAATCAAGCTTTGCAAGCTTCGGAATAATAAATCTAACAAGTGCAGTATGTAAACAGAATAATAAATCTAATATGTATTCTATGTAAAGTTCCAGAAAAACAATTAGCTGATTAATAAAACATGACAATAAGACCAAGTTTTATTAGGCCTTGATTAAAATGCCTCTGATGAGAGAAATCTTTCTTCCTAATTTGGGTAGCATTCATGAAGAATGTTTCAACCACCAGGGATCAAGGGTTATCGTTTCAGATCATGTGCTTGGATACAGCAAAAAGCCTCAATCTGCTAGTGGGATCAATGAAGGGAGGACTTAAGCCCTGAATGTTAACCAGTTGACCCAGGACCAACCCCATGACCTGGTTGCTGTTAAAACAGGCCAGGGAGGTTGGAATGTGCAGCAGTTTACAGCTCGAGCCACAGTGCTGGCAGCTTTTGGTGAAGGCAGGGAAGATTACACCAGAGAAATCTGGGTGTATCTGGGGCACAAGGAGTAAACTGCTGACAGGCGGAGATAGGCCCAAAAGAACAAAATACTTTTAAAAAAGCAACAAAGATGACACAGTATCACGGCTTCCAGATTTATAGGATGTCTCCATTCATGCACCCTTCCCTTGGAGAGGGGGTGCAGTTCCTCAATATCAGGGCAAGCCAGGAACTCTGAAGAAAGACAGCATGATTCACAACAGATGGCAACCAATGGCCAAGACCACAGCAAAGGCCGATAAACTGATGGCAAAAATGTCTTGTTCTATGTCCCAGAAGCTAATAATCTACTGAAATTAAAAACAAATCCTAATATGGTAAACAAAGGACAAAGCAAAGCAGGTGCTAAAAAAGAAAAGAAACTAATGGCAGAACTATTCAAGGAATCAAACAATGGAATACAGTCTAAACATTACCACTGAACATCTTTGCAGATGAAACCGATCATACATAAATATGCTACTAACTGTTTAAAGATACACAATCACTTCCTCCCCAGAAACATGTCATATTCAGGACTACCTTACTGAACTGAAAATATAGGACAGCATGTACAGTCTGCATTTCAACGTTTATTCACATTACAGTTGCCACCTTTTCAAATGCCCAAAATATTTTGCCGTACAAACAATACCCACGACCAGTGCACAGGAATGACCATCACCTTTTCCCCAAAATAAAAGTTTATTCTTATAACATCTGAGTCGCTTAGACTGTTTCATATAACATTTGGGCGTTCGGGAAATAATTGTTTTATGCAACTATTAAAGAAAACCTAGGAATTTTTTGTCCTCAGACGATGATCTCAGGACATTTGCCATTCTTTTGAGACAACTGTACAAATATGGACTACCCTGCGCAAAGTGGGGCAGGTGATGATCCATATTCGTATACTCTTATGTCAACTTCATAGGTTTAGACTAAAATTTTAAAAAGTATCCCCGATTGCTTATGGATTTATGTCTTATTAGAACGATCTAAAACAAGTTAAGACCAAGCTGACAGAAGCAAAATAAGTTGCTGACAGAAGCAAAATAAGTTGCCAACAGGAGAAAGTTCTCATAAAAACAAGAACTAGTTAAGTGACGGCACTTGGAAGGAACTGCTCATCTGGCAATGTGACGAGTCCAAAAAAAGCTGAAAAGTGACCTGCCTCTAATGAGGCGAAAGTGCAAATGAAAAGTCTGTCATAAGAAAATTAGGCAGAAATTTAAAATAAACGCAATGTGAAACATATGTGTAAGGGGTGTGCATCACGTGACATCAATTAAGCCCGGATACCTGACTGAAAACATGCACACACAAATTACGCAACTACAGACAGACCTTATTAAATAAAAATGTAAATGCAACTCAGATATACTATACCTTACAACGACTTCGGCTTAAAACATGCCAAAAGGAAAAGTCGCACTTAAAATTGTCCCTTCTATACATTAAAAAATCCAGTTCTGTTTTAAAATTGCCGCGGTGATCAGCAACTAACCCATACCACGTGCATGCGTTATTTAGAGACCTACGGCTTTTTCGTGCAGCCGTAAAACTGTTTACAAACCCTCATTCATGTTCTCAATATTACA
Source organism: Protopterus annectens (assembly GCF_019279795.1). Taxonomy (NCBI): domain Eukaryota; kingdom Metazoa; phylum Chordata; order Ceratodontiformes; family Protopteridae; genus Protopterus; species Protopterus annectens. The sequence continues at coordinate 1,137,805,882 of NC_056731.1, forward strand.
GGAGCGGTAGCGTTTCTCTACGTCATTACGTATTGATAGAGCCGCCATGAGACGTATTTACTGTAACTTTATAAACAAGTATTTGTCAGTGCTCATGTGACATGTCTGCCGTGCATTTGAATTATGCAGTAGCATTATTTACTAAAGGTGTGTATCTTGCCTCTCAACTGTTCAGATTTTTGACTCATATTTTTGGTCTGTTTCGCATAAAAATCCGTAATTGTCTGGATTTTTTGTGGCAAATTAGTGAGGGCTGAATTCACTAAGTAATAGGTTCATAGGTTGGTACTAGGCTATCAGCCCTTGGGCCTATACAAGCCTAGCCATAACAATTCCCTGGCTATTTATTCCCACAATATTTACTTCCCTGGACCCCTGTCTAGCAGGGCAACTGACGTGATCCCTGGGGTGAATTTCCTTTCTCCCATCCAATCGTCAAGGTTCCTTTTGAAGAGGGCCAAATAGGCGCTCTGCTTGACATGTATGGGTAGTCTATTCCAGAGTCTGGGGAGTCTCTGGGTCAGGAACCTATCCCTCCAGCATGTTTTGTTCATTGTGATGACAAGGTTTAGATCCCTAGAGCGTGTGGCTCTGAGGGATTGGGATTTATTTAAGTGTAGCATGTCCAACAGCTCTGGGTTTGACATGACCTTATATGTTAAGCAGAGATCACCTCTGAGTAGACGATATGCGACAGAGTATAGCTGGAATTTTTTTAGATGGTCAACATAGGGCATCTGCTTTAGGATTGTGATTCTTTTAGTGAGGTATTTCTGCAGCCTTTCCAGTTGTTGTAGATGTCTTGAGAGGTACATAGCAAACGGGGCGTTGTATTTTATAATGGGTCTAATGAAGGATGAGTACAGTGGGACAATGACCTCCTCTTTTCTGGATGAAAAGCCCTTAGTGATGAGGTGTGCCACATAGAATGATTTTCTGACTGTTGTGGCGATGTGAGACCACCGTCCACCTGAGTTCCTAAGTCTGTTATCACACTTTTGGTGTTCAGTGTACTGCACCTATGCTGTAATTCATGGGTACATGTTTTTTCCCAAAAGGGGATAACTATACATTTCTTGGCATTGAGCTTGAGCCCATTGCACTGGCACCAAGCATCTGTTTCTGTAAGGCCCTATTACACATCATTTGGGGATTCAATAATGGCTACCAGTTTGCAGTAATCTGCAAACTCTGTTATCCAGAGTACCTTAGTGTTACTCTGTACTTCAGAGAAGTAGATGCCAAACAAGAGCGGTCCCAGTACTGAACCCTGAGGTACTCCACTTGTCACTTGTCTGGAGCTGGATTTGGAGTCAGCTACCTTTACAGTGTGGGTTCTGTCAGTAAGCCAGTTAGAAACCCATCGAGTGACATAGGGATTAATGCCCAGCTTAGTAAGTTTATCTATAATTCCAGAGTGGGGGATGGTGTCAAAGGCCTTGGTGAGGTCCAGATAGGCTGTGTGGACCGCCTTACCATCATCCACAGCTCTGGAGACTGATTCGAAGAAGTCAATCAGGTTCAGGAGACAAGATCAGCCCTTCACAAACCCAAACTGGGTGGTATCCAGTGTTTGAAGGTCGCCAATGTCTTTGTTTATAAGTTCCATGATAATATGTTCCATGGCCTTCCAGATCAGGCTTGTCAGACTGATGGGGCGGTAATTCCCAGGATCCGAGTTGGATCCCCCCTTGTGGAGTGAGATAACTGTAGCTGTGCGCCACTCAGTGGGCATGAAGCCTGAGGCGAGGCTATGATTAAACATGACACTTAGGTGAGGTGCCAGTTAATTTTGTAGTTCATGTAGTACACCTCCCGGGATGTTGTCTGGTCCCATACATGCTGTACTCAGCTTTGGAGAGTGCGGTTTTTACCTGTGTGGCCGTTATTACCGGAATTTGGTAATCTTTCGGTATTGAGATGGGCCCTTTAGGGGGTGAGAGGGGGGTGAAGTTGGCACTGAATAGATCTGCCAGGGTACTGGCAATATCCTTAGGATCAGTATATTTAATGCCATTCTGTTGTAGCTCAGAGCAGATCTGAGCACTGCCATTTAGATTCTTGACATAGCTATAGAATGCCTTGTGGTTGTCTTTGGCAATTTTATTTTCATAACTAGCTTTAGAGGATTTTATGAGGGATCTCAGCTTCTTACTGAGGCTGGTAAGGGTGTTTTTTGCATCCTGGGATTTTCCTCTTATCTGCAACAGTTTCTTCCTTTTGTTGTAAAGTTTGTTTATGGCATAAGACCACCAGATTGGCTTCCTTTTTTTGGAGGGGAGCGTCCTGGTTCTATTTGGGATGGCACGATTCATGCACAAGTGGATGTGCTCGTACAGTGCCTTAGTGTAGGATTCAGCAGTTGAACGTTCAGTTCCCATCTGTATGGGTGTTATGAAGTTTGTCACTTCTGACTTGAGTAGCATGAAGTTGGCTTTGGAGAAGTTTTTTACAGAGGTTTCATTACTGGGGGGTGGAAGAGGAATATGGATGTCAAGGGTGATTAGCTCATGGTCAGGCCTGACCAATGAGGGGGTGACCATCGGTGTGGGGCATCAATTTCCCATGTTGGTAATGACCAGGTCTATGATACTGGAGCCCCTGGTGGGACTATGGATTAGTTGATCCAGGGCATTGGAATTTATGAATCCCAAGAACTGTTGGGCAAAGGTGTTGGTACACGAGTAGTTTTCCCAGTTAATGGCAGGGTAGTTGAAATCACCCAGTATTAAAGTGTTTGGTTGTATCTCAATATTTTCCAGTATGTTTAGAAAGGTTTAGTGAGAATCTTGGGGCATGGTGGGCGATCTGTAGCAAGCTACGATTTAGATTGCAGTCTTACCTAGTGTTAGTTGCACCTGGAGAATTTTAGACGCATTGTGTTGGGCAACTAGCTGGTGGTGTGAATATGGACACTCCTCCACCTTTAGTGTTTTGGTCCTGGTTTGGTGGTCGAAAAATGTGGTAAGAGTTGTAGCCTGGTATTGCAGGGGTGCTCTCTGGAGCCTTGAACCAGGTCTCAGTTACGGCACAGATACCAATGTTCTCCATTTTTAGGAGTGTCTCGAGAGAGTGCATTTTGAGGTTTAGACTTATAGCATTGAGTAGCATTGCCTTCAGATTTTGCATGCTTGTACCTGTTATGGTGGTGGTTTTGTCCTTTGAACTTTGCCTAAAAAAGGCACTATAGGGGTGGCAAGAGCCTAAGCCAGTAACCTGAATCTCAGGGGCGACAGGTGCAGAACATCTCTGGCAAAGCATTTGAGTTTCATAGGTTCATAGGTTCATAGGTGTATACTAGGCTAACGGCCCTGGAGCCTGTATAAGCCTAGCCCTAGAAGATTCCTTGGCATCATGCCACTGAAGGTTACTTCCCAGTGCCCCTGTCAAGCAAGGCCACTGAAGTGATCCCTGGGGTGAACTTCCTATTGCCCACCCATTCGTCAAGATTTCTCTTAAAGAGGGCCAGTGAATTGCATTGCTTGATGTGAATGGGAAGTTTGTTCCAGAGTATGGGAAGTCTCTGGGTTAGGAACCTGTCCCTCCAGCATGTTTTGTTTATTATGATAATGAGGTTAAGGTCCCTGGAGCTGTGGCACGGAGGAATTGGGATTTCTTTAGGTGTAGCATATGTAGCAGATCTGGGTCAGACATGGCTTTGTAGGTCAAGCAGAGATCGCCTCTAAGTAGGCGATAAGAGACAGAGTATAGCCGGAGTTTTTTGAGTCTGTACGTGTAAAGCATATGTCTAAGGCCTAAGATCCTCTTAGTGAGGTATTTGTGGCCTTTCCAGTTGTTGTAGGTGTCTAATGAGGTACATACCAAATGTGGCATTGTATTCTATAATAGGTCTAATGAGGGACAAGTAGATAGGGATTATGACCTCTTTCTTTCTGAATGAGAAACCTTTTGTAATGAGATGTGCCACATAGAAGGACTTTCTTACTACAGTGGCAATGTGGTTATCAAAGGAAAGGTTGCTGTCAACCTGTGTCCCCAGGTCTCTTATCACACCTTTGGTGTTTAGTGGACTACCACCTATGTGGTAGTTCATGGGCAGCAATTTTTTCCCAAAGGGAATGACAATGCACTTTTTGGCATTGAGCTTAAGGCCATTGTTCTGGCACAAGTCATTGGTGTCAGTAAGGCCTTTTTGTAGAGTGTATACATCAGTTGGAGAATCAATAATGGCTCCCACTTTGCAATCATCTGCGAACTTGGTCAGCCGGAGTCCCTTTGTGTTGGCTTGAACTTCAGAGAAGTAGATGCCAAACAGGAGAGGACCTAGGACCGATCCCTATAGGACACCACTTGTAACTGGTCGGTAGTCAGATTTGGAGTCTGCTACTTTCACTGTGTGGGTTCTATCAGTGAGCCAGTTGGCAACCCATCTTATTACATAGGGGTTTATGCCTAGTTTAATGAGTCTATCTATGATTCCTGAGTGAGGGATGGCGTGTAAGGCCTTGGCAAGATCTATGTAGGCTGTGTGAACTACCTTGCCCTCATCCACAGCCTGTGTAGCCATAATAATAGGGACTTTGTATTCCTCAGGTATTGTGATAGGCCCTTTAGGGGGGTGAAGGTTCCACTGAACCTGTCAGCCAATATGCTGGCAATATCAGTTGGTTCTGTATATGTATTGCCATTGTGCTGTAACTCAGAGCAGATCTGAGTATTGCCATGTAGATTCTTGACATAACTATAGAATGCCTTGTGGCTGTCTTTAGAATCTGCAGCACATTTGTTTTCATAGCCAGTTTTAGAGGATTTGATGATGGATCTCAGTTTTTTGCTGAGGCTAGCAAAGAAGTTTTTCCAATCTTGGGACTTCACCTTTACTGCAACAGTTTTTCCTTCTGTTGTAGAGTTTGTTTATGGTGGGAGACCACCAGATTGGCTTCTTTTTTGGAGGAGAGCATGTTGGTTCTGTTTGGTATGGCCCGCTTCATGCACATGTGTATGTGCTCATACAGTGCATTGGTGTATGATTCAGCAGTCATGCACCTATTTTCCATTTGCATGGGTGTTGTGAAGTTAGCCACTTCTGTTTTTAGAAGCCCAAAATTGGCTTTGGAGAAGTTTTTTACAGTGGTTTCCTTAGGGGGTGGGTGAGGGGGGGTTGTAGATATCCATGGTGATTAGCTTGTGGTCAGATCTGACTTCATATCATTCAGAAAAATGCATGGTAACAAGACCTTTTATTCTAGAAACTTTCTGAGTTTATAAGGGCAATATTTAAAATGTGTCCCTATTTTTTGGGCTTTGACCCCCCCCCACCATATTTTGGCTTTGTTCAGATTTTTTTGTGCTAAGAGACTGAGACTGAATTATGTGTGTAGTCATTGTCAAAAATTATTGCACTAAAGCAAGATGCAGTATCATTGTAGTCTTGATAAACATTGCATTGCTTTCACAAATGTTTGAGTCAGAAGAAGTACTTGCAAACAACTAAATAATTTTACATGGCTTAAAACATTCCACAGGGAAGCAGCACTGCAGCAATTATCATTTTGCGCTTGATTAAAAAGTAATTTAACATTACATTCTTTAATCCCAACTGTCCAGATTTTTGCCACAACTTTTTTGGGCTGTTCCTCATAAAATTTGTCGTTTTCTGGCAAATCATTGAGGACTGAAGTCACCAAATAATGACATACTTTTCAGTTTCAGACATAATAAATGCATGCTAAAACAAAACCTTTTATTCTAGCAACTTTCTAAGATATTAATAGCAATATTTAAAATCTGCCTCTGATTTTAGGTCTTTGTTCCACTGTTATTTTTGGCTTTGTCCAGATTTCTTGCACTTAGAAGTTGAGAAGTATGTTACATTTGTGGGTATCGTCAGAACACATTTTACCCCAACCGAGCTAAAACTTTAATCCTTTGCAATTTATGATATTGGGGGAAGTAAAATGCAGTATTTTATTTATCTGTTTGTTTTTGAATCAAATGCATGCCCTACAGCTGACCATGTTGATGATGTTCGCATACTTTTCAACCTCGTAGTACAAGAAATATGGACAAAGCCAAAACAGTAAAGTAGGGACACATTTTAAATATTGCCCTTATAAACTTAGAACAGTGCTAAAGTAAAAGGTTTTGGGTTTCCATGCATTTTTCTGAAGGATATGAAGTCTGAAACTTAAATGTCTGTCATTATATAGTGAATTCAGTCCTTACCAAATTTTTTGAGGAACAGATAAAAAATATGAGGCAAAAATCTGGACAGTTGACATGTATAGTCCCACTGCTACTTTTTACATTAATGTCTGTGTTACTGTTATGGGAAACAATATATTGCATTTTGAAAATTATCATAGGGAAGTGACATTCATCATTTTGGTCTTGATAAAATAATAAATAAAAATATTAAGTTGCTTTCATACGTTTTATAAGAAGTGCTAGCAAGCCACAGTATGCTATTAATAATATATATGTATTTATGTAATATCTATTAGTTTCACAAATGCAGTCAGAAGTACTAGCAACTGAAACTCACTTAACCAGTTAACACGTATGTAGTGTGTTATGTCATGTCTCTAGCAGCCTACATGCAGTTTGCATTCTTGAACATTTTCTGAATATAAACTTTAAAAGCATTTTGTGAAGAGTAAAAGCCATTAAAACTGCACAAATAGCAATGTCATCAGCAAGAGGTATTCTTTACAGTAATAGTTGGTACAGTCATAGGGCCAGATTCACGAAGCCTCCGTGTAAGAGTTATAACTCTTACACGGAGGCTGCAGTTAAACGGTGTGATGTCAGCATGTCATGCATATGCATGAGGTGTATGAGGCATGCTGAATCACACTAGTAACTCTTACACGGTCCGTGTAAGAGAGTAGGGGGCGTGTCTGTAGGCTAAGCCCTGCAAGCGGACACGCCCCCGGAAGACTAGAATGGCTGAAAGTAAACAGCCACGAGAGAGGCCATGGAAATGTGAATAAACACACTACACGACACATGCCCCGACAGACCATCAGTGTATAAAGTGAAGAGATGTTATAAAATTAAATTAAAACCTGTTTTATTTTTTTTAAACCCGTAAATGTTTGCTACTGTGTGCTGGTAGCGCTGGGTGTGCTACTAGCGCAATTGCAGTTAGCAGTCAGTGGAAAAGGATATAAAAACTAAATATGCAAAGTAAGCCAAGAAGTAATAGCTTAGCGGTAGAGTTGCTGGCCTAAGAGTAGGCAGGCAGGGTTCAAGCCCCCACAACAACCTTTTTTTTTTTTTTTTTGTAAATAAGCACTAAAAAGCCCCCTGACAGTATTGTACAAATGTAAAAGTATTCCCTTTTGTAAAATGGAATGAAATGGTGCATATATTTTGAAGTAACACAATAATAAAAATAGTCAGAAATGTACTCATAGCTAAGCTGCTGTGAGACAGACTGCCCGTAGCTGAGTAGTGTTTAAAAAGCTGCAAACTGCGTGCCCGTTGCTAAGCACCGGTTTAACAGGCTGAAACTGTTTGCAACTAGCTGTGCTTAGCTGAACATGTGTGTCACTAGCCAATTAAGGTTTATCCCAGCGCACACCGTTTGCGTGCCACTCCCACAAGCTAACTGCCAGTGCGCATGCGTTAGCTCCGCGCAAACAAGCGCAGACCTGCTTTTAAGTGCTTAAAAGTGCTTTTGGCATGTTTGATTGACAGGTCTCAACTCATTTCTGTCAGGAAAATCAAAAATCAGTTGCCAGATTCGATCCCAGGATACCATGCACTAGAGTCAAGGTACTAAACCACTAAGCCATGACAGCAATACCTAGAAATGCAGAAATAGCATATATATGGGATAAAATCCAGAATGGAGCATGATAAAGCATTTTCAGTGAAGTAGATACAATTCCAAAATGGCCAATCAGAGAAATGTGCGGGAAAAGCGGCATATATAAGCCCCATAGGACGGAATACACAGCAGAAACGATTGTAGAACAGACCTGCAGTCAGAATGAGTGGAGTAGGTGAGGGACGTTGCTTTCGAGCACAGCGTTGGGGCGTTGAGGAGTCCAGATACATGGTCTGGCTCCTTGTCCATCATCACGAGGCCCAACTCATGCAGGGCCAGGTCTCATGGGGAGCGTATAGGGCAGAGGCATGGGACCAGTTGGCTCGTGATCTGACCAGTGCTACTGGCATTCCACGCACTGGTGAGCAGGTCCGTCACCACCATGCGGACCTGAAGCGATGCAAGCAAGACCAGTTGACCGAATGGATCCAGGAGGCCCGGGATATGCCCAACGCCCCACTACTGAGTAAGTTACATTTTGCTTATGTATGTAAGGATTTCAATTGGCTGATACCATGGAGATGTGTAGTCCAATATTACTTCTGTCGTATTACAGCTGCAGGTGTCCACTCTGCGAACCGCAAGATGTATGCCCGTAGGCTGGTGCGGCTGCGCCACCATGCAGGTTAGTAACCCCACCCATTACTTGTAAATAAATATTGTACTGTAGCATGTATCAGAACACTGCAGTGTATTAATTAAAAGTAATATAATGTGCAAGCAGGAATTGAAAGTCTGCAGGTATGGCTGCAACAAGTTCATCAGTATGCAAGTGTAACTGGAAATATAATTGATAGAATTAAACAGTGCTGTAATACAGATGTCCCACCATGAATTAAATATAGTGTAACCTGCAGTAGTCTCAAGAGTACAGCTTCAGAATCTGAGGTAGTCATATGTGAGATATATCCCTGTTGAAATGCTGAATCATGACAGAAGTGAGGCTGTTGGAAAGTGTTTGAATCACCACCAGTCTAACATGTGAACAAAGCCTAGAAGTACCAACCTGAACTGTGAAGTTGCAGGATGTGTGAGAGTGACAGAAAGGGTCATGTATGAATAAATAAAGTAGTAATAACCCCTGAATATAGTAGCCCCAGTGTGTTTCTACAGAACTAAATGCATGTGGGAAGTACATCTTAATATCCCAAACTGATTTCAGTGTGTCAGAATCTGGAATGTCTAGGCCAAAGTCTGTATATGGTGATCACAGTAAACAATTTGCAGATAGAATGAATGATTATCTGACAGACTAAACAGCCATAGTTGTCCCTTGTCCTGTCATCAAAGTGTAGCAGGATGATGTATCTGATCAGATTCAAAATAAGTAGGATAGTGATGTATTTGTAACAGGTGTAGCATGACAGTCAAATAAAAATTATTTTGAAACATCAGCCTCAACTTAATTGTGTACCTATTACAAATGTAAATCAATGTGTAACATATGAATGTGTCATCACTTTCTATCTCCACCCAACCCTATAATTCCATATAACAACACCCACTAAATAATGGTATGTGAACATTTCATTAATCATGGACATTTGTCCGTTTCAAAAATATATGCATGTCTGTTTGTGCATGTGCCCTGTTCATACCTGCAAATTTGATGGCCTGTTGCCATTAATCAACCCTGCATGTTGTTTGACTGTGTATTTCTGTTCAAATAATGCATGTGATATTGATATGCCCTTGTTCAATGGTGTTAATATCTGGGTGTTTGTTTGATGGGAATACCAATGCATGCTGTTACAACTAATCTGAATGGAATAAAATGCCACTAACCCAAACTAACATAACTACTCACAAACCTAGAACGCTTGGGAAGGCAGGTCCCAGCGGACCCACCTCTCCCACCTCAGCTGGCGACTGCACCTGGCACTAGTGCCCAGGCGGACCCCCTCCGGTGGCCCTGTGCCACCTTCGGGTGGAAGCGCTGCAGGGGATGGGGCCTGTCCCCCTCTGCAAGTGTGGCGGAGGGGTTCGGCCCACTCACCCTCCAAGGTGTCCGGTCTGTGGTGCGAAGGGAGATCCAAGACTCTGTTCTTGGGCCCCTACGCCAGCTCGAGGCTCGTGTGGCACAGCTAACGGCCCCGGCCGTTGCCCACCTACACAGCCCCAGCACAGCCCGTCCTGGGCTGTGAAGGAACAGTGGCAACTGCCTATGGGTGGGGATATCAGTTCCACTGTTGCCATCTGTGGGCTCATGCATCTCGGATATCCCAACCTCCGTCCCCGTCAATTGTGTAACCCCCCACGTGTGTCATACACCACCCCTGTATGCGTCTTGTCTGTCTTGTCTGTTAACCTACCCAACCTACCTCCCCAGCTATACCGACTTCCTTCACCTGACATACCACTCTCACCTGAAAAAAGGGCACTCTGTACCCACAAAAAAATTACGCCCCATACATAGCTGTCCATGTCGCACACATGTCTGCTTGACATTGAAACAGTTAATTACAATTGGCTCTACAACAAATATTATTGTTGTCCTGACACCTCTCTCAGGGGTGAAAGGTTTCCAATGTCTCACCAAAATACATGGAAATGCACAGCTGTTGCTGCCAAAGACATGGGCATCTATGGGCCTTACCTACATCCCTCCTGCAAATCCCACGCTTGTTTCCCTACTGTCTTACCCTCTTTGTGACCCTTTTTCACCACTTTCCTGTCACCCCTTTTTCTTTTCTTTCAAAGAAATTAGCTGGGTGTGCTTGTGTTAGCGGAGCTCCCCGCCAGTGTGCATCGTGAGCTCTGCAAACGAAAGCAGACCTGGTTTAAAGTGCTTAAAAGTGCCTTTATGGCACTTTGATTGACAGGTCCTGTACTCAGTTTAAAAGCTTGCAAATTCCCACTGTCAGTCTCGAACCCAGGACCTTGGTAACATTAGTCTGTATGACCTACCACTAAGCCATGCCTGCCTTACAAGAACACAGTGCTAAAATAAATATAACATGTAATAGTAGGAATCAGTATAAAAGCAATATAGGAGATGTACTATCTGAAGCATGTCAGGCAGAGTTTTAATGGCCAAATTACTGGATTCCCATACTAGTTCAGTGTTAACAGAAACAGCCCTGCTACTTGTTAGCTTGTACATAATAAAGTAAGGTAATGTACATATATGAAGGTACGTATATCTACACATACATATATATAAATATATATAAATACATATGAAATATAGTTGTAGGTGTCAGTATCCATACACACTCACTACAGGAAACAGTGAACATAAATGCAGCAACCTGAATCTGCAACACAGCCTGACCCCTGTGTGACCTACTTACCCTTCTAACTGCTTAAAGGTGGCCTCAGCACTTTGATTGACAGGCCCTGTACTCAGTTTGAAAGTTTGCAAAGAAAAATAAATTCCCACTGCCAGTCTCTTCATAACATTAGTCTGTATGACCTACCACTAAGCCATGACTACCTTACAAGAACACACTGCTAGAATAAATATAACATGTAATAGTAGGGATCAATATAAAGGCAATATAGGAGGTGTACTATCCAAAGCATGTCAGGTAGAGTTTCAATGGCCAAATTACTGGATTCCCATACTAGTTCAGTGTTAACAGAAACAGCCCTGCTACTTGTTAGCTTGTACATAATAAAGTAAGGTAATGTACATATAAGAAGGTATGTATATCTACACATACATATATATAAATATATATTAATACATATGAAATATAGTTGTAGGTGTCAGTATCCATACACACTCACTACAGGAAACAGTGAAGATAAATGCAGCAACCAGAATCTGCAACACAGCCTGGCTCCTGTGAGACCTACTAACCCCTTTAACTGCTTAAAGGTGCCTCCAGCACTTTGATTGATAGGCCCTATACTCAAGTCAAAAGCAGAATATAAGCATACTAGTATTTATTTTATTTTTATTTATTTTACATTTGTTGACCGGGCTAGTCGAGCTGAATACATATCCCTTTTCAGTAGAGGCCCACAAGACCACTGTAACACTAGTCTGTATGACCTACCACTAAGCCATGACTCTCATACAGGAATATAGTGCTAAATAAGTGGAACATGTAATAGTAGGAATGAAGATAAAGGCAATATAGTATGTCTACTACCCAAAGCATGTCAGGCAGACTTTTATAGTCCCAATTACTGGATTCCCATACTAGTGTAGTGTTAACAGAAACAGCCCTGCTAATTGTTAGCTTGTACCCAATAATGTCAGCTAATGTACATATATGAAAGTATGTATATGTACACAGATATATATATATATTTATATAGCAATACATATGACATATAGTTGTAGGTGTCAGTATGCATACACACTCACTACAGGGAACAGGCAAGAGAAATGCAGCAACCTGAATCTACAACACAGCATGAAGCATGGGAGATGTACTAACCTTCACACTCACAGAACACTGTCAACAGCATACCAGCATGGTCCACGCCCTACAATCTGAAAGGGCAACGCCTATCTCACATACCCTTTTATAGCAGTGTCCTGAAATCACAGTGAGACATGCAATCAGTACACACCTGGCTGCCTGCAATTAGCAAATGCTGCCTTACAATTGGTGCAGAGGCCATCACATGGACCTATGCAGATACCTACAAAAGCATTGAGTACACACACTACACTCATGCAATACATTCATTGCACAAAACCTACAGAGAAAGAGAGAGAGAGAGACAGAGAGAGAAATCAAACAAATATAAGGACAGCCAGCAGCAAAAGCAGCAGCAAGCAGCAAACAGCAAGGAGCAAGCAGCAACAAGCACCACTGGCACAGCAACAGCTGCCACAAACACAGGTAATGCAAAGTAGCAGGTTAATCCTGTGTATACTGTGACACCTCCAAATGTATCATAGTTCACTATCTATATGTATGTCCATGAGATAGGTTGTGTGTACATAGTCCTGAAATATAAACATATGTAATATTGCTGTACATGTTGCCCATACTTAACACTTCCATAGCTTAGAACACAAGGCCAGTTGTGCATATGATGCAGTAGTTCCCAGGGTCAGTAGAGGTTCCTCCTCATTGGTGTGGGACCACTGTGTATGTATGGCACTGTTCAGGTACATATTCTGTAGTATGGCCAGGGATTAATATCAGTCTGTCATGTGGTGCTATGTCCTCCAGGGGTGAATGTAGCACACATCCAGGGATACCATTTTGTAACAGTGATGCTATGTGTTCTGCAATGATGAGGGTGGCTCTCACCTGGACATGTGAGAGGATAGGGAGGTGACAGACATCTGGGATAACAAATACCACATGTGTAGGAGAATGGGGGGGGGGGGTACCTGCCCCTAAACTGTCTGCAACAATGTTGCCAATATCTGTGCATTTGGTGAATGTGAAGCATCTTAACACTGCTGACCACAGATGCCTTGCTGTCATGTGAATCTGCCCTGTGCTGCAGTAGCCTCCTACTATTGTTATACAATATGCCTGTATCTGTAGTCCACTGGACAGGATTAATAAGTGGTGTGCAGTTGTTCTGGGTTAGATATGTGTGCACAGTACATGCAGTATGTGGGATGTCTGTGGTAAGCATATGCAAAGGTGCTGGCGGTGTGTGTTTTGGCTTCCACTGGCCCAATGGGCTGCATGGATAGCATCACTGTCATAACTACTGAATAACTGTGTAATTACATGCATACATAGCAAGGTAGTGTACTGTGCTTGTGGTGTTGTTCGGATATGTAAATCCAGGCTGAGTAATGTGTGTCCACATCACAGGGTTGGATGGCAACACACATCCAGTATGTAGGGATGAACACCCAGAATGTGTCAGACGTGTCGCCTGTGCAGAAGTATCCGGCCATTACTTGTGCATCCCCCACAACACACACACATGCAACATATGGCAGAAGTACTATAGCAGTACACACATGTTCATAGGTTCATACTAGGCTATTTGCCCTAGGGCATTGGTAAGCCTAGTAGAATGTGTTTGTCTTTCGCCACCCAATTACAAGTTATGCTGCTATGCCCTTGTCCGACGTTAGTATACTGTGCCTCTGTCTAACAGTGACATAAAAGTGATACCTGGGGTACAACTATGATCTCCATCCACTCATCCAGATTCCTATGGAAGAGAGTCAATGAGGGACTCTGCCTAACCAGTAGTGTGAGCTCATTACAGAGTGAAGGGAGCCTCTCGGTTAGGAATATGCCCCTCCAGCATGTCCATGTATGTCAGTGCTGAGGTCCAGCTCTCCTGAGCATGTGGCTGTATGGGACTCTGATTGCCTGAGGTGCAGCATGTTCATTACTGCTGGGTAGGACATGGTTGTATATGGCATGCACAGATTGCCTCTGAACAGGCAGTATGCCACTGAGTCCAGCTGGATTTACTTTACCTGGGCAGCATATGACATCTGTGTGAGCCATTGCATCCCCTTGATGAGGTACTGTTGTCCTGTACCAGTTGCTGTAGGTGTCTGGTTAGGTACATCCCAAAAGGTGCATTGTACGCAATTATAGGCCTGATGATGGATGAGTAAAGAGGCACAATGACCTCCCCTGCCATACATGTGAATCCCTCATGATTAGCTGGGCTATATAACATGTCTTTCAATCCACGTTGGCCATGTGGTTGACAAATGACAGACCGCTACCATGTTTCTTCCCCAGGTCCCCAACTACGTCTTCTGTACTCAATGGCCTAACACCTATGTTGTACTGTGCCACCAATGTGGAGGCGTGGGAATCTGCATTGAATACTGATACTCCCCCACCCTTGTTCAAGTGTTGGGGCCGACAAGAATGGTAACAGCTATAACCTGGTAGTACTGGTGTGCTCCTGTGAAACCTGAAACAGGTTCATGTTACTGCACAGATATCGATGTCCAGAATGTTAAGTAGGGTTTTGAGTGCGTGCATCCTTAGGTCTAGACTTCCGGTGTTGAGTAGCATCACTCTTACTTCCTCATCCTTTGTGATACAAATGGATGTGGGTTTGCCTTATGAGCCTTGCCTAATACAGGCACTATGGGTGTAGCAAGAGGCTCCGCCAAATTCCAATAGGACAGGGGTGACAGGTGCAAGCTGTCCCTAGCAAAGCATACCACCCCAAGATGGCAGGCATTGGCACACCTGTGAATGACACCAGTATGTCAGTCAATTGTTGGAAGGGATCATCGTGCCTTGATATTGTGGCATGGTTCTAGGTGAGGGTAGGATGCTACTCAAGGTCAGGGTCAAACTGTCTTGGGCTACATGCTCAGAGAGCTCTGTACTGTCTCATGTCATGTAGTCCAGGGAGGAATGTGTCAGGCCATTCACACCAGCATGGACATTGACTGAGTCATACCTGTACTTGCCTTGGGGTTACCTGAGTGTTTGTGTTATGTGGCAGGTCATAGTGCCCAACAGGCTGCACACCGTGACCCTCACCTCGTTAAGCCTGGTGAACGTGATGTTAGTGTGCCTGATGATAGAGGCACCTAGTACAGGTGTATGAGGTGTGTTGTTTACTGTTAATGGCTGTGAGTGTTCAGCACATTGGCTTTGTGTGATATGTGTTGCACATGTTCGTTTCCGTGGTAGTGGTTGCCTGGATGTCTGCTTAGGAGGTCTCTGCTGCATAGGCATAGCTGTGGTCCGAGCCTACAAGTATGTTCATGTGTGATCATGTGTTAGGTCTGCTGTTGTGGTAGGTCTATGTGAGACTGGAAGTGTAGTGTGTGTGGTCTCCTTGGCCACCTGACTGGTTATGGCGGTATTGAGTAGACAGAGCCTAGCCTCCAGTTTGGTATATGGTTGCATCACTCACATGAGTTTGAATTTGTTGTTAGGAGGAGGGGGTTGTCTGTGTACATGCATCTGTTCTAACATTGTCTCTGGAGTACCACACTCACCAGCTGGACTGGGGAGGGAACTGACAACTGACCTCTGGACATGCTAGAATACTATTGTGAATTCTGTAATAATTAATGATTGAAAACAAGGTCCAGTGGGGAGTGAGGGTGTACTGACATTACCTACAACTGCTGACTGATATAAAAGCGTCAGTGAGCAAGTGCCAGGTAACCTAAGTGCAATGTGTCACAATTAAGTAAATGCAACAATGAGAAGCAGTCACTTGCTGTCATGTGTAACATGGAAATACGTACAGTAAGCAATGCAGATATCAGTAGTGAGTCACAGACGTGTTGAGAAGCTGTGTACTATGTGGAAGTAGCATACCAGTGAAATAACAAGCTAACAAATAACAAGCATATAAACAAAGGTAGATCCAGGAGGCCTGGATGTAGTGGTTGCTACAGCAAACAAGGTGTAGCAATGTCAGTAAGATACAGCTCAGATATGCAGGCACTATAAACCTGAAACCAGATGTCCCCAGCTATGAATGGCAGAGTACAGCCTATTGTCACACACGAGTGCAGACCACAAACCTTGTTAATGTTAAATAACTGGCCTGAAGGCCAACTGCCCATACCAGAACTAATACACTTGTACACTGGGCCCTCAATCAGCAGTTCCCAACTTCAATGGATGAAAGATATGTGTCCTGCCACCACAGTGCTTGCCACCAACCTCCCTAATGTAAAACAACTGGTCTGAAGGCCAAGTGCTTAGTACAAATGACATAGAATGATAGCTACACTGTAATCAAGTTTTAACCAAGCAGTAATAAGTAGAAGTTAATACTCCTGTATAGAATGTGTACCATGTATTGTTGAGATACTATGCTGATAACCCGTTTGTGTACCTTTCCAGCTTGACATGGCTCCAAAAGGAACCCATCATATTCTGCTGCAGAGGATGACGTGATTCACCAGAGCCTGGTGCATGACTATGCCATCCTGTTCTCACGCACCACCCAGAATCAGCAGGAGAGGTCTGCACTGTGGCAAAACCTCGTTAGCAGGATAAATGATGTTGGCATGCATGATAGGACATATGAGCAGGTGAGACATCACTGCAGTGATTTGATTAGAAATGTCCGCCAGCGTGCTGCAGATATCCGCAGGCAACAGGTTGCCACAGGTGGGGTGGCCACACATCCCCCCCCTCACCAGACAGGAGGGGCTACTGCTAAGTGTTGTGGATCCAGCCCCAGAACAACAACAGCAACACTCATGCATCATGATGGAGGTTGGATCCACACAGCAGCAAGACACCGAGCGTGCAGGTAAGATGCCATATTCATTTATTGTTATTACTTTTACATTTGTTGACCCAGATAGTCTAGCTGGATATATGTCCATTTTCAGTAGAGGCCTGTGGAGAAAAACTCCACACATAACGTAATAAAGGCAGACAGACAAGTTGTTAATACAGACAGCCAACATGATAGAATTGTACACCAGCCTGTTAATTAAATCAACATACATGTAAGGAACTCAAACAGTTTAGAGTCATACACAATGTACCGTTGGTTTCAAAGCAATCCTACCTAAAGCATAACGGTTATGCAATAAGGCAAAAGCCATATACATAATAGTTAGGGCTCAGAAGGGTAGAGAAGTAGAAGGAGTATGAAAGATACAATGATATGGAAGAGGCAGGAGTCAAGAAGGGAAGTGAGGAAAAGAAGGAAGACAGTCAAGAGGAGGTGGGAGGGATGGGAGAAGTAGGTCAGAGCATAGAAGGACATCAAGGTGAAAGAAACAGGGTAGAAGCTAGTTTCTATGCACAATGAGGGGTTAAAGGTAAAGAGAGGGTAGGGAGAGGGACGTTAGCCTGGACTCCAAGAAGAACAAAGCCAGTGGTTTTGGAAGTACAGTTTGAGTTGTTGTTTGAAGAGAGGTAAGGGTGAGATTAGAGTTAACCCCTGGTATGTACATATGACTGTTCTGTACACTGTTGCTTCATGCATGCATAAGGTGTGCATGTGGTATGTATCTGTCATCATGATATATATACAGACATTATGTGCAGCTGATGTGTATAAGGGAACTAGTGTACTACTGTACTGTATCATGTGCAAAACAAATGGCACACATGTGCCCACTGACATTACTCTCTTCACACTTCCAGGTCCCTTCCATCTAGCAACGAGGCAGGCCATACATGCTGGTGAGTCTTTTTAACATTATCTGTAAAACAATTTATAAAACTAGGAAGAGTAGTGTAACTCTGTAGTAGACATGCTGGTGACTGTGTTCACAATACCCGTAATACACAGTTGTAGTAAATTGAGTAGTGTAACGAGGTACTGATGTGTGTGTTTACTGTGGGGTGTGCATGTGTGCAAGTGTGCCTGTGCCCAAGTGTGCATGTGTGTTAGTGTCCATGAGTGCATGTGTCCATTTCTGAATGTGTGCATTAGTATTGAAGTGCATCTCTGTCAAATATGTATTGAGACTGTAATCTGTGTTCCATGTTTTCCTCCCGTAGGTTCTGGTGCTGCTCTGGTGACCTGCAGCAGGGAACCTGAATCTTGTGCTCCAGGTACTGATGATGATGAAATGTCTGTAATGGTGCAGGAAGGTGTGTCTGGGTCCACCATTGGTCAGCCAATTGACAGTACACAGCTTTCAACCCCGTCAATGCGCACAGTCATCCTGCCGTTACATCCTTTGTCACCATTGTCCCTAGGTGATGGACAGTGCAGTGGGCATAGATCAGGGTAATGTGGTACCTGTGGTACATGCATCCCCACAAGGCAGCCATGAGCAGGGGCCTCCAATGGTACCATGCAGACAGTCGCCCATGGGTTCTCGTGTGGGCATCCGTGGCCGTACTGCCTCTGGCCGACGTGCCCAAGGAGGTATGTCAACCTCCACTATGTTTCGAACTGTCATGCAGGCACAGGCACGTATGGAAAGGTACACCAGACAGGGTCTGTGGGAGCTGAGAGCATGTCGCACAGCCATGACAGACGGCATGCGTGACGTTGCGAATGCTATCCGTAACTTCACAGATGTCGTTGACAGACGTTGTGGGGGCATAGAACAGCTGCTCCACAACCAGATGTCCATGGGCCAGGGCGATGGTGTGCGTTTGCGACGTCGACGTGGCCGTATGCCAGCAACAGCACCAGCTGGCAGTGGCCGCGGACGACAACAGGCCCACTTGCGCACCTCAAGTGCCAGCACCAGCCCCAGCAATGCTGGGTCTGTGCTGTCATCAAGACGCCCCAGGAGACCACGTGCACGTGGCTCTGGACAGTCCCAACAGGAAACTGTGTCCAGTCAACACACCCCTGCTTCTGATGACAGTACCCAGTCTGGGTTAGTACCGGATACGGCCCATAGCACCCCTGCCAGGCACAGGTACCGTGTCCGTGCCCACAGACACTGATCTGGATGACCTGACAGGTGCAGTCTGTGGCTGTCCACGAAACCCTGTACATGGCAGCCATTATGTGGGACTGTGTGCGTGCTTACACACATGCAGAAACCTAACACCTAGGGCAAACACATACACACACACACTGCACCAACACCGGTCCACCCTGTACTGCTGCCCCTCACAAACACACATACACACACATGTCAATTGGTGTTACCAGTGGCTGGCTTGGGCATACCTACCCCACACCCTGTGCATATGATGACACTGTGCCACCTCCTGCATACTACAACATCGGTGCAGGTAAAGGTAAACACGTTGCTGATGCACAGGGTGACTACATAGATGTGTATAAGTAGTAACATGTTGGTAACTGTTCACTGTTCCAGTATAATTGTGTGTATATCCCAGCAGTCCTGCTGCAGTAACTGTATGAATGTCCTCAATTGTTATCTGCACCCATACTACTTACCAAAGTGTACCAGCTGCACACCATCACATGCTAACATTGACTATGGCAATGCGCATCTTGTGCTGTTACGTAGATTCAGCTATATGTATCTGTTCTGTCACACATGCATTTATACACACCCTGCTACCCACACACATGCACACGCTCACCTGCCATTCCCATTATTTATCACCCTACATGAGTAGCTGTTGATACATGACAGGTACACATTTGAGAAGTGCACTATGTTGTTTACTACTGGCGTCCCCTTCTCTACCTGTACTCACAGGGTGCAGGCAACCTCATCGGTTGAAAGATGTAATGTGCATCAGGTACTGTAGTACCCTGATTGCCACATCAAACATGTTTCCCATATGGAAATGCACACACAGACACATCCCACATCCACACACTTACCACATTCAGGCTTCAGAGCACTATCTAGGTATATTCGGGTACATGTGCGTGTTACAGTAGCATGTAACACTATACTGAGTACTGGCAGTTGTCTGTTGTCATGTTGTCTGTATAGAATAAAAGAATTATTTGATTATCCTACTCCGTTTTGTGGACATTACTTGAAGAAGTGTTACCTTACATGTGTTATTGGTACCTTCTCTTTTGTAGTTTTGTTTGTATAGGGTGCTATCAACATCACTGCTTGTTAAGGGTAATGACCACCCTGCAGTGCATAGCCCCATGTGGCAAAAGCCACATCCCACCCCATCATTGTGCACACACACTAACCCCACCAACAGTAAAACACATACTTTCCATTTGCAAGATTCAAACCCATACCTAACTGTGTTATGACAGTAGAAACAGACACATTAGCAGAGTGTGCTATTTGCAGTAGTTGGAGAAATCCTTACTAATGCTGTACTTAGAGGGTGCTGACATCATCTGTGTGTAGGAGGAGGGATGTGCACCCTGTAGTGTGTTCTCCCAGTTGGCAAAAGGCAGTTAACCCTCCCAGCATAGTGCACACAAATAAACCCCACTCATACTAACACACATACATTCCCTTTGCAGGATTCAAACCCCTACCTAACTACGTTTTGACACTGGAGAAAGACGCATTAGCAGAGCGCGCTATGCGAATTACTGGAGGACTTTACTACAGGTAATATAGTTATACAGTCCTGACATCATCAGTGTTTCAAAAGGGGGATCTGCATCCTGTACTGTACTGTCACAGTTGCTAATAGGGACATTTCCAACACACACATCGATGTGTTTGAGGTTTGCATATGTGGGGGATCCAGTACTCCAGTAATATTAGTATATGGTTTGATTGCAACAATGAGGGATATACTCCCAGTGGTGAGCAGTTTGTACTCATGGTTGTGATGATCAGGTCTAGTATATCTGCCCCTCTTGTGGGAAGGTTGGTTACCTGTTCCATAGCCAACGAATGTCTGATCTATGGGAACCCTAGAGCTTGGGTATTGTGGCTTGTGTAATGTTCACAGTCTATGTTTGGATAGCTGACGTCACCCAGTATGATGGTGTTTGCAGAGTAATCTAAACTGTCCTGTGTCAGCATGAAGGCTGTGTGGGAGTCCTGAGTTTGAGAGGGTGCTGTAAGAGCTCCTCTGTGTCTCTTTCCATGTGGTCCAGGGAGGTACGTCTCAGGTTGTTTGCACCAGCATGGACAATGTCTGCCTCATAGCTGTACTTGCTGTGGAGTGACCTGTGTGCCTGTGTTATGTGGCACATGCTATCACCCGACAAGTAGCTAACTGTGACCCTCACCTTGCTCTGTCTGGAGGGCGGCACGTCTGTCAACAGCTCATGTCAAGCAAGTTCACAGCCCTCAAAAATGATGTGGAAACCTTCAAAGGCCCAAGGCCTGTTGAAAATATGGACCAGACTGCAGATACCTGTATAAAGGCATTCTATGGACACATTCAGGAATGCATGGATCATGAAGCCACATATGAAAGCATGACCCAATTCTCCAAAGGCAGATGTCCTGGGTGCCGGACACCAGCCATAAACACACTATACAATAGAAGGATGACGCCACTACATGATACAACAACCTCCCAAAATGTGAAGGCACCACTGATGAGTATTGGAAGACAACTACAGGCACCCATATGATTGTCTAAGGCCATCTTCGAGAGAGGGTTCCACAAGCCACTGAGGATAATCACAAGGCTGCCTGTAGTTATGTTAGTAACCTGGGTGGTACTACCCAGATATGCTCAGAGGTAATCCAAGATGTCACACAAAATACAAAACACACAGACATTGCCATCATCCTAGTGGACAGGTTCAATGCTGCCTTCTCCCCCCACCACACCAAAAGGGCAAATATGTCTCAGCGGCACAGTGCTGCCCCCCCTGACATCACAGATGCTCAGGTAAGAGATGCCCTTCCCAAAGCAATAAACACTGCATCAATGGGACCAGACAGTGTCCCAGGCTGTGTCCTACATGAACCACAAGAAGAGCTACACCCAGACATAGCACCACTGTTCAATCCCAGCCTTAATACACGATATGTGGCCAGAGAGTGGCATACAGCAACAGTGGTCCCTCAACATTCAGGTGGTGCCTTCACAGATCCTGGACACTACTCGACCCATATGTCTGACTAGCTTTGTCTGCAAAGCTATGGCAAGGATCATCATGAACCTCACATATCTAGATATTTTGGCCCTACAGACATGTCACCATATACAGTTTGGCTTTGTCAATGGCAAATCCTGCCTCTCCAGCCTGTTTGATTTCTTTGAAACAGTCACCAAGGCCACTGTCAAGGGGAAGGAGGTCTACACAGCCTACCTGAACCTTGCATAAGCCTTGGATACAATACCCCAGTTGTGCATTCTAGGGAAGCTCACCAGTGTACATATTAACCCCTATGTCACTATGGGTATTGCACAGTGGCTCAAGGGCAGAACACACATGGTAGAATTGCTGGAGCCATGTCAGCCTCCAACCTGGTACAAGTGGTGTCCCACAAGGCACAGCCCTGGGAGCTGTCATGTTCATTATATATTTATCATAGGTACAGGCCAACATGGAAGTACTGTGGCTCAGCAAGTCGCAGGTGACTGCAAACTGGACACCATAATCAACTCACCAGCTAACACACGCATCCTCCAAAAGGGACTCTTGCAAACACACGACTTGTGCCACAGCCATGGCCTCAACGTGAATGACAGAAAGCGTATAGTCATCCCCTTTGTCAAACACAAAGTGACCACAACGTACCACATATGTGTTAATCCATTAAGTGCAGACGAAGGAATTATGGACCTTGGGGTACACAGGTTGATAGCATTCTACCATTTGACAACAACATGGACAAAGTGGTTAGGTAAGCATGTTATATGGGCCACATCATCATGGGATCCACATGTAGAGGGAGGACATTGTGCCCCTTTACTCATCCCTCATCATGCCCATAATTGACTATGATGAACCTGTCGGCATGCACCTTACCAGACACCTGCAGCAACTGGAGATACCACATATGTACCTCGACAAGGGGATCAAAGGGCTCAAACAGATGCCATATACTGACTGGTTAAAGTAACAGCAGCTCTACTCAGTGACATACTGCCTCTTCATAGGCAATCTGTGCCTGACATAGAAGGCCAGGTCATACCCTCACTTAATGGCCATGCTGCATCTCAGAATATCCAGATCCCACCAGGATACACGCTGGAAATACTTGAACCTCAGGAGTGATATACATAGGACATGCTGGAGGGGCACATTCACAACTCAGAGGCTCCCTTCATTCCTGAATATTATCCCAATAGAGGTTAGGCAGACTGACTCAGTGACTATCTTCAAGAGTGATATTAATGACAGGATGTGACATTGTAGGGTTACCCTGGGTATCACTTATGTGTCACTGTGAGACAGAGGCACAGTATACTAACCTTGGAAAAGGGCATAGCAAGACAGATTCACAATGCATGTTGAAAGGCACACACATTCTGGCTAGGTGGATACATGCCCTGGGCAGACATCCCTGTACGAACCTATGGACCTATGTATCTTCATCACCATTGGCCCTATGTGCTGTTAATCACCAATGTAATCTCAATACTATGGTAGCATGTGCAAAGGTCAGTTGTCAGTCACCTCTATGGTACAGTTGTGAAATATGTGTGTCATGTAGTAATGTCACAGCTGCCACATGTACACAGTCAACCCTATCCCCTACCCATGGATGTACATCACATGTATGAGATGGAAACACATGGCCAAACTGTGGACTAAGCACTCTGAACCCATTGCTGGCATAACCTGTCTGGTGGCATGAAATACTACAGTGACAGCAATACCAATCTGATGTGGACCTACACGGACAGCAATACAAGCATGGAAACACAACAGGTCAGTTGTGAAGCCTAAGGATAGCATCCTGCATGACTGGCAGACATCTCTGCAGCTGGCACACAGGCATACATTAGGCCTGCACACAGCACGCATAACACATAGCACACAAATCCTGTGTGTCAAACAAGCACAGTCTGTACAGCTATACAACACTACTGCCGCAGTTGTGTTAGGTACTTTTATTGTCCAGTACAGTGAGACAATGCTCACCAGGCTGGAAAAGGTGTAGGTCACAGTGATATGCTCATGGGGCACTATGGTTCACCACATAACACAAACATACAAGTCAGTCAGATGCATGGACACATATGACTCAGTCATTGTCCATGCCACCACAGCTGATGTGGGATGTCCCTCACTGGGATACATGATAGGGAACATGGAAGGGATCACTGAGCAAGTGACACAGGCTGGTAGACCCCTGACCTTGGTTGGCATCAGACCCTCACCAGGGATTCTGACAAATTACTGAATGCTAATGAATTAGTGTAGCTACAACACCCTAGCTGAATGGTTCTTAGCATGCAGTCACTGCATTGCTATGGAATACTGTCTTACCACTCCCACAACAGGTGAAAACATGCAGCTCCTGTACATCAACAACATGTAGACTATATGCCCCAGACCAGGTGTGCATCCCTCACTACTAGGCTGATAGCATCTACATCTCACACTGTATATACACATCCCACATGCTGCACCTGCACAAAAGACCACGGTCATAATGTTACCCTGTGCAAATACCATGTATTCACATGTGGCAGGCATCACACATGGTAACTATTGAAAGTCACAGGTACATATGTGTATTTGGTACACACATACATCATGTGTGCATTGCCATAACTGGTTTAATCAATGTCATGCATTATTGTGAGTGACAACCCACACACATGGGCATTCTGTGTGTGCAAGACACACGTGGCATGTCTGTAATCAAAAGCCATACATAATTGTGATATCGTTTAGAAAGGGGTATGTGCATCCTGTAGTGTGTTTTCCCAGTTGCCAAAATGGATATATCAATCATACACACTTACCCCCCCCTTCGCACACACTTGCTGGATTCAAACCCTTACCTAACTATGCTATGACACTAGAGACAGACGCATTAGCACAGCGCGCTATTCGCATTACTGGGAGTTTTCCTTTCCCCTGATATACTTATAGGGTGCTGACATCATCAGAGTTTAGAAAGTGGAATGATCATCCTGTGGTGTGTTTTCCCAGTTGCCAAAAGGGATGTTTCTTTCATACACACTTACCCCCCTTCACACACACTTGCCACCTGCTGGATTCAAACCCCTATCTAACTATGTTATGACATTAGAGACGGACGCATTAGCATAGCGCGCTATTTGCATTACTGGGAGATTTCCTTTCCCCTGATATACTTATAGGGTGCTGACATCATCAGAGTTTAGAAAGTGGAATGATCATCCTGTGGTGTGTTTTCCCAGTTGCCAAAAGGGATGCTTCTTTCATACACACTTACCCCCTTCACACACACTTGCCACCTGCTGGATTCAAGCCCCTACCTAACTATGTTATGACACTAGAGACAGACGCATTAGCACAGCGCGCTATTTGCATTACTGGGAGATTTCCTTTCCCCTGATATACTTATAGGGTGCTGACATCATCAGAGTTTAGAAAGTGGAATGATCATCCTGTGGTGTGTTTTCCCAGTTGCCAAAAGGGATGTTTCTTTCATACACACTTACCCCCCTTCACACACACTTGCCACCTGCTGGATTCAAACCCCTACCTAACTATGTTATGACTCTTGAGACGGACGCATTAGCAGAGCACGCTATTTGGATTAGTAAGAGATTCCTTTTCTCCGATATACTTATAGGGTGCTTACATGATCAGTGTCTAGAAAGGAGAATGAGCATCCTCTGGTGTGTTTTCACAGTTGCTAGGAGTAACATTTGGACCAAGTGTGTGAGCATGCCCAGTTCAGCCTTCCCATGGCATGTTGTGTGAAAGATGTCTCATTTATCTAAGTGTGTGAGCATGCCCAGTGTGGGCTTTACATATGTTGAACTCTGCAGCCCATCACATTTGTGGATGAGTGTGACCTTCAACAAATACCTCCAGTTTATGGTTGTGTGTTCTGTGCCATGTTGTGTAGTTACTGTCCAAATGCTTTTTGTGTGAACAAAACAGGGAGTATACTGTGCCTGCAGGTTTTGCATGGGATACTTTGCACACAATTGTCAACATCCGTTCATACTGACCTAACACTATAGCACTGTATAGTGTAGTGTTTCAGTACTTTCACTGTGGTGGTCAGTATCCTGGGCTTTAGTCCTATCACCGCTTTACATTTCCATAGTGTGCACAACAGCCTGGTTAGGGTCCAGTTGTGCACATCTGCACAAAGGCGGTGCCTCTACAGACCCTGGTAATTACTGCCCCATAAGCTTAACAAGTCTAGTCTGCAAAGCTATGGAGAGGATCATAATTGAGCTCATAAACAAAGATATGAGGACATGCAGACATTGTACCCATCCCATTTTGGCTTGGTCAAGGGCAGATCATGCCTTTTGTACTGGGTTGACATCTTCAAAACGGTCACTTAGGCCATTGTTGGGGAAAGGCAGTCCATACAGCCTACCTTGGCCTTGCAAACACTTTCAACACAATACCCCACTCAGGTATTGTGGAAAACCCTAACAACTGAAATGTAAACCCATATGTAACAAGATGGGTTGCAAACTGGCTTAAGGACGGGACCCACAGGGTTAGAGTTGCTGGCACTATGTTAGACTCCAGGCTGGTCACAGGTGGTGTCACACAGGGCTCAGTCCTTGGACCCCATTATTTGTCATGTACTTCCCAGAAGTACAGGCCAACATGGGAGGACTTTGGATGACAATGTTTGCAGATGACTGCACACTGGGTGCCATAGTGGACAGTGCATCAGACACGGATATCTTTCAGAAGGGACTCACAGTAACTGATAGCTGGTGCCAGGGCCATGGCCTGAAGTCAAAGTGCACAACATGTGTAGACATACCCTTCAGGAAAAGCAAGGTAACCCCAAGCTACCATATAGGTGGCAATCCTCTAAGCACAGAGGAGGTTATCATGGACCTGGGGACCCAGGTTGACAGTCGCCGTTCTTCTGAGACTCACGTTGCTAAGGTGGCTAGAAAGACCTTCTACATTGCCCACCTGATCAGGATGGGATTCACATCCAGATCTAGTGGGTCATTGTTCCCCTGTACTCTTCACTTATCAGACCGGTGATCGAGTAGAATGCCCTATTCTGGCTGTATGTCACCCAACATCTGCAGCAATTGGAGACACCCTGAATGTCCCCCACCTAAAGGATCATGGAACCCCAACAGCTGTCATATGCTGCCAGATTGAAGACACTCCCACTCTATTCACTCACATACCGTCTGCTTAGAGGTGATGTGCCTGACATGCGAGGCCATGTCCAAACAGGGATTAATGGACATGCTCCACCTCAGAATCGGCAGATCCACCTGAACCACTAGTGCAGGGATGTACGTTGGACATGTTGGAGGGATGGAGTTATCACCCGGAGACTCCCCATGCTGTGGAATACAATCCCGGTCCATGTGAGGCAGAGCACCTTGCTGGCTGTGTTCAAG
The DNA here is from genome assembly GCF_019279795.1 of Protopterus annectens. Classification (NCBI taxonomy): domain Eukaryota; kingdom Metazoa; phylum Chordata; order Ceratodontiformes; family Protopteridae; genus Protopterus; species Protopterus annectens. The sequence continues at coordinate 1,137,833,368 of NC_056731.1, forward strand.
AGGTATCTTGACCTGTGGATGGAAGGTCATACGTTTAACCCGGGGATCGTCACTGTGTCACTGCTGGAGAGAGGCATGACATAATAATGGGCACAGTACTGTTTCCATATAAGGGGTGGTGTATGCCAATGAACTCTGTGCTAGGCTTATACCTGCCTTAGGGAAGATAGCCTAGTATAAACCTATGTACCTATGAACCTATCTGACCATGTTGCATTATGTTCAGATGTGAACTACTTACAGTAGCCTCATCCAACATCAGTTGTGTATTCCACAACATGGGTGTACATTGGCAAACACTACCAATGTGCCCTAGGCCATTTCTAATGCTAGTCAGAGTGTGTGTTTGTCCATCAGCACATTATAAGTGTAGTTTGCCATGACATATGTCTTGTTTAGTATACTGTGCCTCTGTCTACCTGTGACATAACATTGATACCCAGGGTAAACCTCCCATCTCCCATCCACTCATTAGGATTCCTGTTGAGGGGGCTCAACGAGTGTCTCTACGGACAACCTGTACTGGTAGTTTACTCATGCGTGGGGGTGGCTTCTGTGTTTTGGATAATGCAGTACAGCCTGTCCTAAATATGTCAGTGCTGGGGTTCAGGTCCCTCATGTGCATAGCATTCAGATTGTACAAGGTGCAGCATGTGCATTGATTCCAGCTTGGACATGGCTTTCTACATCAGGCACAGCTTGCATCTGGGTGGACAGCATGGCAGTGTGTGGAGCTGCACTCTGTTTAATCAGGCTACACATTACATGTGTTCCAGCTCTGTCATACTCCTGGTGAGGTACTGTTGTGGACTTTACAGGTGCTGGATGTGTCTGCATGAGGTACACCCCACAGGGGCTGTTGTGGTCATTTCTAATGCCGATGAAAGATAACTGCAGAACCACAATGACCTCCCCTTAGCTAGATGTCAGACAGCATGGACCATGCAATCCCAATAAAAACAGGACCCTCTCCACAAAGGGAAAGTGTCCTGTCTGGTGGACCCCAGCCATAAACAAACTGTATGACAGATGAGGGTTACTAATGCAAGACAGAGCTACATCTCCAAAAGGGAAGACAGCTGTGATCAGCACTAGTAGAAAGCTACATTATCTCATAAAGACATGCAAGGTCAACCTGGGGACATAAATCACCAAAGACAATGAAGGTAACCACACTGCTTTCTTCAGTTATGTCAGACACCTGGTTGTGAACCCTCAGATATGCTCAGAGTTGGTACACAACAACATATATTCCAGTGACCTGACAGATATTGGCAACATTCCGGCGGACAGCTTCAGTGCGATTTACCCTCCCTCACCCCCAAAAGAAGATAGTTATCACTGCTGTATGTAACCTCACTGTCATCTTGGATGTCCATGTGAGAGCCGCACTCTGCAAAGACAAGTACACAGCATCCATGGGACCTGCTGGTATCTCCGGTTGCATGCTATGTGAACTCCAGAAGGGGCTGGACCCGTATATACAACTGCTATTTAACCTTAGTCTTGCTACAGGATATGTACCTGAACACTGGCATACGGCAACAGTGGTCCCACTCCACAAAGGAGATGCCTCCACAGACCATGGCAACTACCACCATACAAGCTTAACCAGCCTTGTCTGCTAAGATATGGGAAGAGTCATTATGGAGCTCTTACACAGACACATTACTGACCTACGGACCCTTGTTCCCACCTAGTTCAGCTTTGTACAGGGCAGATCCTGCCTTTTGCACCTAGTTGACTACTATGAAACTGTCAGTAGGGCCATCGATGAGGGCTACGCAGTCCACACAGCCTACCTGCATTTGGCTAAGGCCTGTGACACAATACCACACTCAGGCATCATAGCCAAGCTCAACAGCTGACATATAACAGCATATGTCGCAGGATAGGTTGCAAAATGGGTAAGAAACAGAACCCATAAAGTCAACATTGCAGGTGCCTTGTCAGATTCGAAGCCAGTCACAGGTGGTGTCCCACAAGGATGTGTCCTGGGACCCCTCTTAATTGGTATTTACTTTTCAGATGTGAAAGCAAACATAGGGGGGTTGTGGCTGACACAGTTTGCAGATGACTGCAACCTAGGCACCATAGTGAATACATCAGCCAGCACACACATACTACAGAATGCCGTCACAAAGGCGGATAGCTGGTGCCAGACGCATGGCCTGAAACTGAATGCAACTGATGTGTATTCATCCCCTTTGGGGAACAAAGTACCCACAGATCAATACATAGACAGCAACCCACTGAGCACAGACAACAAATCAGACACCTGGGGACACATGTAGATAGTGACATCTCTTTGACACCCTGTTGCCAAGGTGGTTAGGAAGACTTTCTATCTTGCCCACCTTATCATGGAGGGTTTTCCATCAAGATCATAGGAGGTCATTGTTCCACTATCCTTCTCCCTTATCAGGCCCATGATTGAATACAAAGCCCCATATGGTATGTACCTCGCCCAGCAATTGCAACAGCTGGAGACACCCCAAAAGTACCTACCATGAAGATCAGGGTTCTTCAACACATGTCATATGCTTCCAGACTAGAGGAAATCCAGCTTTGTTCAGTGTCATACCGCATACTTACAGGTGACCTATGCCTGACATACAAGACCATGTCCAATCAGGATTTGGTGGACATGCTCCACTGCAAGCAATCCAAATCCACCAGAGCCATGAGAGCTGAGGATTTGAACCTCAGCACATACATGTATAGGACATGCTGGAGGGACAGAGTCATAACTCAGAGGCATCTCACACTCTAGCAGAGTATCCCAGTTCATGTTTGACAGAGTCCCTCACTGACTCTCTTCAGGAGACATCTGGACAACTGCATATGAGACGGAGGCACAGACTAGACAGAGGCACAGTCATGTTATTCAATTACGTAAGGGGGTCATAATGTGTCACTACTAAGTCAGAGGCACAATATTCAGAATCTATTCTGTACACTTATTACCACTATAAGGGGTGGCAATATCCACATCACTATGGCTAGGCTTATACATGCACTAGGGCAGATAGCCTAGTAGTAGACTATGACACTATGTATGTGTAGGTATTGTCAATCAAACACTATGATGTGGTTTGGGGGGCTTGATATCTCCCTGTATTCCAACATTGTTTTGTCTATTCCTTCTAGCATGTCTAGGGATCAGTTGCTAGTGTCCTCTCCTGCTCAGCTGGTGAACCTGGGAATATTGAGGCAATGTTACACTTGCCTCATGTACACTGACAACCCTCTCCTTCTCCCATAAAACACACATACATGTGAGAGATGCAACTATATAGCCAAAGTGGAGGCTGAGCTCTCTCAACATAGGACTAGCAAGACCAGAGAGAAGGTGAAGGTAACCACACACATCACAAATCCAGTCTCACATGGCACTATCACAACTTAAGATCATACACATAGACACACAGAGACATACTCGGAGGCTCTGATCAGAATTCTACCAAAACGGCAGTGGCCACCACAGCAGACACTCACACAACTGCCTCCACAGGGCACAGCACATGCAACACATTGACCACAGAGTCGGTGTGCCAAACAATCACAGCCCTTAAGGCCAAACACAATGCCAGACACACTTGTCATAGGTGACTCCATAGTCAGACACACTGACGTCCCGCTCACCAGATCGGGTACGGAGGAGGTCACAGTAAGCTGCCTATCGGGCACTGGAATCCACCACATAATGCAAGCACTCAGGTCACTCAACTGCAAGTACAAGTCTGACCCAGTCATTATCCATGCTGGTGTGAATGACCTGAGATGTACCTCCCTGGACTACATGGAAAGAGACATAGAGGATCCCTCTGATTATGTAGGCCAGGCAGGTGGTGACCCTGACCTTCAACAGTATCCTACCTTCACCAAGTATGATGCCACATAAACAGAGACAAGATGATCAGCTGTAATATTTTGCTTAAACTATGGTGTCATTCAAAGGGGTCCAATGTCTGTCTGCCTGGGATGACATGCTGGACAGGCCACGGTGATTTGCAAGGGACGGCTTGCACCTGTCACCCCTGGGCTTCCGGATTTCGGATGATGCTCTTGCCACCCCATTGTGCCCTTTTTATGCAAGATTCAGATTCTACACCTACCACCCTAGAACACAGTAAAGGAAAGACACTAAGGGTAATGCTGCTCAATGCCAGAGGTCTCAACCTCAAGCTGCACACACTGTATGCCCTTCTCAGTCTGTAGCACATTGATGTCTGTGCTGTGCCTGAAACCTGGTTCACAGCTTCTGACAGCACCCCGGCACTATCGGGTGTTACCTCATATCATGCGTTCCGGCACCAGAATCCGGACAACACCAAGAAGGATGGTGGGTGTCCATATTCATCAAGGACACCCTCACCTCATGGTTGGTGGCAACACACGATGCATCGGAGACCATCCAGGTGCCAGTGACCGTAGGCAAGACTGCTCTGCAGTTTGTAGCATGTTACATGCCACCCTCTCAAACTCAGGTACCTCACACAGCTATCCTGCAAACACTGAAGGGGATAAATGTATCTCCAAACACCATCCTACTGGGTGATTCCAACTATCCACATATAGACTGGGATCACTAATCAAGCCACAACACTGTAACACAAAGGTTCCAAGAGTTCATACACTCAAATGCCATGGAACAACTGGTCACCATCCCCACAAGTGGAGACAACATACTAGAACTCATCATCACGAACATGGGGTCACACTGTTCCACACCAGAAGTATACCCATCATTGGTGAGATCAGATCATGGACTACTCTCAGTGGGAGTCCACATCCCACCCACACCCCAGATAGAAAAACAAACAGTGAAGACCTTCTCAAATGCCGACTTCTCATTTCTAAGGACTGGTGTGGTCTCTTTCAAGGCCCCCAAGCCAGCGGACACCATTACCCAAGCCACTGTATCACTTACAAATGCCTTCTACCAGCACCTCCAGGACTGCATGGATCAGGCAATCCCAGACAAAACAAAGACTCTTTGTACCACAGGCAAGCATCCAGTCTGGTGGACCCTAGCCATAAACAAGCTCTACAACACAAGGAAGGAGCTACTACGAGATAGAGCGTAATCCGTAGGAGGGAAGACACCCCTGCTCATTGTGAATAAGACACTGGGTTCCCCCATACAATCATCCGAGGCAAGTTTTGGGAGTAAACCCACTCAGGACTCAAGGGACAATCATGAGGCCTTTTTTACCTATGTTTGAAACCTGGGAGGGAACTCCCAGATATGCTCAGAATTAGTTCGGAATGATGTAGATATCACTGCACCTACAGACATTGCCAACATACTGGCTGACAGGTTCAGTGCAGATTTCTCCCCCCCCTCTCCCAACTGGAGGAGTATCTACACCAGAGGATTGTAGCCCCCCAAACATCTCCAATGCTGGGGTGGGAACTGCTCTATCCAAGGCGGAAAACACTTTATCCATGGGACCAGATGGTGTCCCCAGTTGTGTGCTCCATGAACTCAATGAGTAATTACACCCGCAGTTAGGGCAGCTGTTTAATCTTAGCCTCACCTCAGGATATGTGCCTAAGGAGTGGCATACTGCAATGGTGGACCCACTTCACAAAGGAGGTGCCTCCACCAACCCCGGAAACTACCATCCCATCAGCTTGACATGCCTGTTCTGCTAAGCTATGGAGAGGATCATAATGGGAATTATAAATGAAGACATAGGGGACCTGCAGACATTGGATCCAATCCACTTTGGCTTTGTCAAGGGCAGATCATGCCTTTTAAACTTGGTTGACTTTTTCAAGACAGTCACCCAGGCCATTGACGTGGGCAAGGCAGTCCACACAGCCTACCTTGACCTGGCAAAGGCTTTCGACACAATACCCCACTCAGGTATCATTGAAAACATCACCAGCTTAATTGTGAACCCATACATCACAGCATGGGTTGCAAACTGGCTAAGTGACAGCACACACAGGGTCAAAGTTGCTGGTGCCATGTCACACTCCAGAGCTGTCACAAGTGGTGTCCCACAGGGCTCAGTCCTGGGCCCACATTTGTTCAGCATCTACTTTTCAGAAGTACGAGCAAACACAGGAGGATTATGGCTGACAAAGTTTGAAGATGACTGCAAACTGGGAAGCATAGTTGGAAACCCATCTGACACAGACATCCTTCAGAAGGGTCTCATAGACATGGATAACTGGTGCCAGAGCCATGGCCTTACATTAAACACTAAACAATGCATAGCCATACCCTTCAGGAAGAATAAGGTTACCACCAGTTCCCATCTAGGTGGCAATCCTCTAAGCACAGAGGAGGTTATCAGGGACCTGGGCACCCAGGTTGACAGTAACCTTTTGTTTGACACTCACATTGCCAGGGTAGTTTGGATGACCTTCTACATTGGCCACCTCATCATGCAGGGATTCACATCTAGATCAGGGGAGGTCATTGTTCCCCTGTACTCATCACTCATCAGACCAATGATTGCATACAATGCCCCATTCAGAATGTATCTGACCCAACACCTGCGGCAATTGGATGGGCCCACAAATTCCTCAACAGGAGGTGAAAGGGTCTCAAACATATTTCTTATGCTGCCCGACTGAAGGAATTCCTGCTGTATTTAGTCGCTTACCGTCTGCTCAGAGGTGACCTGTGCCTGACATACAAGGCTATGTCCATCCCAGAATTAATGAACATACTTCACCTCAAGACCTCTACATCCATCAGGACTACAAGGGCAGGAGACTTAAACCTCAACACAGATATTAATAGGATGTGCTGGAGGGACAGATTCATCACCCAGAGAGTCCCTATGCTGTGGAACAACATCCTGGTACATGTGAGGCTGAGCACCTCACTGGCTTTGTTCAAGTGAGATCTTGACCAATGGATTGGAGATTGCAGGTATACCCCAGGGATAACCTCAGTATCACTGCTTGACAGAGGCACAGCAAAATAATGGGCATATTATCCATCAAATTGAAGGGGTGGCAGAAGCCACAAAACTCTGGGCTAGGCTTATAAATGCCCTAGGGCAGATAGCCTAGTATGAACCTATGAACCTATGAACAAAGGCCTGGGGCAGTTCCTGCTATTAGGACAGTGGTCTGCAGCAAGCTATATAGTAGTAGTCAGTTTTAGCCATTGGTTTTTGACCATGGCTATTCCATGTTGCTTCTTGTTGTGGTACAAACATGGGTGTGTGGTTATCCATGCCATTTATTGCTAGTCACCCTCATTTTTATCTGGTTCCATGTTTTTGCACATGTACATCACTGTATGAGGTGTGACCTGGTAGTGTCAGGGTGCTGATGTGGGCTTTGACCCTGTTTTCTATTACAGCACTGATATCTACATTCTCTATACTGTGTGTGTTTACACTGCACGCATCTTGATGTTTATACTTCTGGCATTGGGTAGCATTACATCTAGGTTCCTATCCCTTGTGGTACCCATGAGGTGGGTTTGTGTTTTGTGGTTTATGATTGTTGAGGGTGGATGTTAGTTGGGGTCCTCAGGTGTGCATATGGTACATGATATTACATTACTTAACACATGGCATTCATGCCTCAGGTGGTGCTGCAGGGCCGCCTCTGTCAGATGCACATACTACACTCCCTGTACATGTTTGGAAGCAGGTTGTGTCATGTTAGGCATTCCTGTTACTGTATGAGTGAGTCAGAGCGGGTATCAGTCCCAGTGTTCCTACTGACCAAGTGTATGTGCTATGCGTTGCCTCTTTGCCAAGGCCAGGGCATACTGGGCACGCCTCCTTCTGCCTACTGGGACAAGGTCAGGTTGTTCCTCCTCCGAGTCACCTCCTGCCTGTGGTGGCCTTGGCAATGGTGGGGGGATGTTTGGCCCAGCCCTGTGCTGGTCCTGCTGCAGCTGTTTCAGCAGGATCATATTATGTAGCATAGCACATATCATGATCATTTGGGTACATGTAGTTGGTGTGTACTGCAAGGCTCCACCAGATGTGTCCAGACACCGGAACCGTGACTTGAGCAGCCCAAACACACGCTCTATGACATTACGTGTTTGTGCGTGTGCCTCATTATGGCGTTCCTGTTCAGGTGTGTGTGCATTTCTGATGGGTGTCATCAGCCACGGCTCAAGTGCATAACCTGCATCCCCCATTAGGAGTCCGTGTGGGAAGTCCCCATTGGCAAATGATTGGTACAGCTGCGTCAGATGCCAGATATGGGAATCGTGGTAGCTCCCAGGGCAGCCAGCACACACATTCATTATTATGCCCTGGGCATCACACACGACCTGGCAGTTGATGGAGGGGTATCCCTTGCGGTTAATGTAGGCTCTACCCCGCTCACCGGCTGGTGCTTTGATGCGTATGTGCGTGCAGTCTATTGCACCCAGCACCTCAGGGTAACCCGCTATTTGCTGGAAGAGACGTATATTGCTGGCCACAGCCTCATGGTCATTAGGGACATATATATGATCACCGACATGTGCTGACATGGCATCCAGGAACTGGTGCAGTACTCTGGAGGCTGATGCCTGTGATATCCCCATCATATCACCAGTTGGTCTCTGGAAGGTACCTGTTGCTAGTATTCTTAGGCCAACACATACCTTGGTTTCCACTGGGATGGGTTCCCCTCTGTTGGTTCTGTGTGTGAGATGTGGCCTGCACAGCTCAACAATCTGCTGCAGAAGGTCTCTGTCCACTCTGTAGCTCTACTATCTCCAGCTCATATAACCCATGGTAGGTGACCCTGGGCCTGTATACTCTTCTCCTTCTCCTCACTCTGGGTTGTCTGTCAGCATCTGCATTGTCACCACCCTCAGCAATTCGCCTATGCCTGATTATAATAGCTATGGCAGCCCCTAGCATTTCTGCTCTGAGTTCAGTTTTTTCAGTTTTCAATTCTGATAGCTTAGTTTCTGGCAGTATCTCTTGTGAGAAACAGCCTGCACTGCTCTTTGCAGTGTTTTAAGTGCTGGGTTGGGCTTCTAGTCTGCCTGTGTAATTGCCTGCTTCTAATTGTTTCCACCAATTAACTCCAGCAGTATCTTCTGGCAGTTTCCCTGTATTTTAGTTGTTTCCTGTTTCCTCTCTGTTTCCTGAGGAGGAGCAATGTGCACACCAGCTTAAACACGCTCACAGTCACTTACACGCGCGCACACATCCTTACACGGTGTTACACGTGCGCACACATCCTTACACGGTGTGAGCTTGGCTGATTCATGCTAAAACGCACGCATACTGCCTTACACACGTGCACGCCACAAGAAACCGTTGTAAACGGTTTGCAACACGCCCACATGTTGAACCTGCCTTACACGCGCACACGCCAAGATGCACGTATTTCAAGAAACTTTGAGTGTAGGGATAGCGTATACCCTCAATTTCTTGACTTTCCTAGTGTTCTGTTGGGACACACCTCCCTCCCTGATGTCTGTCTGTCATCTCTTACCTTACATTGCCCTCCAATCTGGTACATTTATTGCTATCCTTCCCCTCCGTGATGTCACCTACCTCTTACTCTGTTCCTCCCCCTTCTCTAACTCTTACACTACTCAGAAAGTGCTCATTACCTATGTGGCAGTGTGATTCAGTATTGTAACCCTCATTTACATAGGATTGCCTAGTAATGACTAGTTACATGTCTTACACGGAGCTTCTCCCCCTTGACAACCACTAAACGGAGGCCATATTGTTTTTGGTCTGCAAGTCCCTCCATTGACATTCCATGTAATACATAAATCCCACAATTGTGGACTTATAAGCTTCGGTTTTCAGTTTTAGGTAGCGCACCCCGTTTGCGCGGGTGTGCGCTGCAGTTAAACCCAGAAATCCCGTGGAAAAAAAAAAGTTATATAACTTATTTTTGCAACACTTTTTCATGCCAATGGCCACATATTTGGACATTGGCATGCTTAATGAAACATATGCACCCTTTATTTGGAGCTGACATAGCTCCGTTTTTAATTTTGCAGAAATGTACTCAGTTGTCAGCTGAGTACATTTCTGCAGCTAACACGTCCGTTACACGGACTGGTTTCGGCTTCGTGGATCGCTCAAATACCTAATTTGCATATCTTTAAGCTGCAAATGAGGTATTGAGCATTTCCACGCCCAGTCCGTGTAAGAGACGTGTTAGCTGTCTCTTACACGGAGATTTGGGCTGTTCCTGAATCGGGAGGCTTACACGGAGGCTTACACTACTCTTGAACTCCGTGTAAGCCTTCCTGAATAAGTATTATATTGTAATGTACACGAACCCCAAATTATGTTTTTGTTAAACTCCTCACGTCTTGGAAACTATGCAACCCAGATATTAATTATTACAACAGTTGTGTTAACAAGACCTAAGCTTTCACATGACAACAAGAAATTCTTCTATGAGTGCATATTTACTGAGATATTTACAGAAACATGAAACATATACTTAATTGTATGATTAGCAAAATAAATAGCACAGAATATCTTTCAAAATGTGCAACTTACAGTGCAAATATCAAAGATAGGTTATTCAAGAATACCGAAGGTTTCACCTGATGTTGTGCAACAGTTTGCGAGTCATTTGTTTTTGAAGTATTAGGTACATATGGAAATATTGTTAATTTTCACAATTGCTGACAAACAACTAGCAACATCTCAGGCATGGTGTGATATCAATGGACATTCACAATGAATTTCCCTGTCGCCCACCATTGCATATAATATCATACCCCTTAATAACATGTAGGTCTCTCAGTTTTGAAAATATGAACACAAATATGAAAATTTGAATAATAAGTGACAAATAGTGATTCATTTCTCTACTGCAGTACATCCTAGATTAACAGTCTTAGTGTCATTTTGTTAATAACTCCTTGCACTTTATAATACTGCCTATTGTTAGTTGGTAAATTGCTTAGTTAAAGAAGTCAGCCCCCCAAAAAGTCTGGATGCCATAAGAAGCTATGGATGTGAACTGGAAATGTACAAAAAGGCCTTTTAGGCCTGAAAGAGTTAACATGATTACATTGCTAACAAAACATTGAAACTTACTTTATCTGTAGTGAGCTAAACTGTTCTTGCTTTGCAGTTTGTTATCACAGGGAAGCAAGGTGCATTGTTTTGTATAGGAAAACAAAGAAAATGTTCCTTTCACTTAAGTCTGAAACATGTGTATATACTGCTACAAACTGTCACAACCACCTGCACAGATTTTCTCTTCCCTGCATTTTGTTATCGCCTGTAGCTCAGACTAAAAATAATGGAGCAATAAAATTATCAAAGTTATAGAGCTCATAATGCCTTTACAAGATGAGCATTGGCAGGTGTCCATACTGTACAGTACTGTATACAGTTTGTCTGATGCAGGGTCACCAAAACCTCACACTCCATGAAGCTCCATACCACTTCTGCAATCCTGCCAACAAACTACTAACCCTAACTGCCACATTTTGACAGCTACCAAAATTTGTGTCAAATGCTGCCCTGTTGATAACTAGCATAAGAAATGCCAAGTGATGCAGTTTAACAGCTATTAATAGGTGTCCGTCAAGCCACAAAGCTCTAAATTGTAGTTTCAGCAATGTGTAAATAAACACTTTCCCCTTTAGTGTCCATTCTTCATTGCTTTTAAGTTCAATGCCAAATGTCACAACTCCACTATGACCTCCACCCCTATACCTGTGTCTCAAAGAAGTACAGAAATACAGCTCAGTTATAGCATTTATTACTGAGAACAGTGCTAAACTGTCAATATGTATGTTCAATGCAATAAAATGAAAAGCAGAAAGTCGCATTTCCAAACTAGTTAAAAAGTACTAAGGTGCCAAATATTGCTTTACAGAATTGTTTTCAAATATGGGATATTACTTTTTCATTGTTATAACGTGCAGATAAAATGTCTTCTTCATTAAAAATGAGAAGTATGGTTCATTTGTTTCAAAATAGTATTTACGTAGCAGAACATTGTTAAAATAAATGTTCTGCCCCTCAAAAAGGGTAAAGCAGTATGTCACATCTCAGTAAGATAAGTACTACAATGCCAAATTTACCTTACTGATGCAGTAATGTATGCTCCAGTATCTGTGATACCAAATAAACACCCCTAATTGCCAGTGTTCTTGTCCATACCATTATAGCCAGCTCACTGGAAAGACACCTTTTCTTTTCCTATTATTGTTTTTATTATTAACTTTGTTATGGACATGCATAATGCTCACAGGAGCTGAAGAGTACCACTTTTGTGAACCTTTCCTTAGTCATGCTTCAGTTGCACTGACTATCCAGTTGCCTGACATTCTGCAATGTGCAGTTAGCTACCCTTCTAAAAATGCACCACTAAGAACATAAGCTGAAATAAGGACTTTGATCCTTTAGAAGTCATGTCTAACGCACAGTCAACAAGGCAGTCATATTTTAATTCACAATGATCTGCAATAACTGCTGTTAAATTTACAATATTTGGTACCCCTGCTAATATCACCTATGATTTCCTCGGTATTCAGTGATTGTAGTGACTCCTGTACAATTGATGAAAGAATTATGAGTCACAGACTTAAAAATTATGAGTCACAGACTTGTGTAGCTATTTTGCATGGAGAAGCATATTGTGTGTGTGTGTGTGTGTGTGTGTGTGTGTGTGTGTGTGTATGCGCATGATTGAGTGTGTATATTTTTATTATATATACATATTTTGCAGACCCTTTGATGTACAGCAAATAGTTCTCTTTTCTATATAAAACAATAGTACTTGTCAAAAATTATAAGAGAGAACAAAACAACGAACAGTGATATTCACAAACCAATATATCTATAGACTTGGTCTATCATGCAGTCACTGAATAAGTTGAAATTCACATTTAAAAATATTTGTAAAAGATGTGCTCATATATACATTTAATCTTATTAAGAGTATCACTCCATTTACTGCTGGCCACTATGAAAATAAAAATCCTTCCATGTTCCTAAATTACTGACATCTAAGGTATGCTGTCTACTGTACCAGCTAACATGCCCAGTTGTCAAAAGAAAGTACAGTTGTATACTCTTACCATAAATGTAGATGTTCGAGTGTGTTCACTGTTGCAGTCATTACTGTGGGGTTCTTCCTGCTGGCAGCAGCCCTCGATCAGCCAGAGTCCCAAAGTCTGGGTCCGACGTTGGCTGAGGTCGCTCCTTCCCTGACGTCAGCGCGTCAGGGGTATAAAGGCCTCAGCCGACACCATTTTCCTCAGTTTTTCTTGCCCCAGATGTCAGGTGCCCAAAAACAACAGGCCAATAGCTTAGACAGAAGAATAAGCATGCATCAAAGTAGAACATATCTAAAAATCATCAGCAAATATACCTCAGAGGAAGGGTAGTGTAAAGGAAACACAGACAGTACTCATAGAAACAGCAAAAGAGGGGATAGGAGGGAGGGTAACCCAGACTGCAACAGTGAACACACTCGAACATCTACATTTATGGTAAGAGTACACAACTGTACTATGTTCATCGTGGTTCACTGTTGCAGTCATTACTGTAGGGTTGAATCCCAAAGCTAAGAAAGGGTGGCTGGAGAAGATACAGAAGGGGCGGCCACAAGGCCCTGCAGGACTGCAGAGGCAAAGCCAGCCCTAGATTTAGAGTAGAGAGGGAGGTTGTAGTGCTTAGAAAAGGTATGCACAGAACTCCAAGTAGCAGCTTCTAAGATTTCCTTGGTAGGAACTCCACTGAGGAAGGCTGCTGAAGTAGCAGCAGCTCTGGTAGAATGTGTCCTAATGTTAATAGGAACTGGTTTGCCATGATGAGTATAACAGAATCTGATGCAGTGGGCAATCCACTTAGAAATACTTTGTTTAGTGATTGCTTTTCCCTGTGATGTAGCAACATAGGCTACAAACAATTGGTCAGTTTTCCTAAAAAACTTGGTCCTGTCCAGGTAAAAGCGAAGCTGTCTGTGTATTTCTAAAGAATGCAAAATTCTCTCTTCTTCATTTTGAGGATTAGGATAGAAGGTAGGTAAATGAATAGTCTGATTCAAGGCTACCTTAGAAACCACCTTAGGCATAAAAGTAACGGATGAGAAAAAATAGGGGGATCCGTATTGTATTGTGCAGAAATAGCCGAGGCATGTATTTTGATAGATGAAAAAGATAGGCCCTTATGCAACATCTCTGTTAGGTATTGTAAAATTAGAGGGATGTTTGGAACTGTAGTATCAAAACCCTGGGCCTGATTCCAGATGCAACATCTTTTCCATTTTCCTGCATAAGATTTCCTGGTGCTGGGCCTTCTAGCCTCAAGAATTACATCCATTACCTATTTGGTAAGGGTAGAATTGCTTATAGCCCCTAGATCTGCCAGGCTGCTAGATTCAGTGTTTTGACATGACTGTGCAGGATCCGGCTGTCTTGCTGAGACAGTAGATGTGGAATTTGTGCTAGAATCCAGGGCGGACCCTGAGCCAAGTTCATCAGGGTTGAATACCAGAATTGTTGAGGCCAGTTGGGAGCCAGAAGAATCATATTTGGTTTGTCCTGTTTGATCTTCAGAAGTACCCTTTGTAGAAGAGGCAATGGAGGAAAGGCATACACTGAGAGGTTTTTCCAACTGAATGAAAGAGCATCCACTTTCCATGCCCGTTCGTGGTAGATCCTCGTGCAGAACGTTTGAAGTTGGTGGTTTTGGGGGGATGCAAAGAGATCTATGTCCGGGCACCCTCATGCCTCTGTTATCATCCTGAATATCTGAACATCCAACATCCATTCGTGTGGATCTGAGAGATTTCTGCTTAGACTGTCTGCCAGAGAGTTGTCTTTTCCTGGCAGGAATTGTGCTTGTAAATCCACCTTGGAGGCCAGTGCTGTGTTCCACAGAGTCATGGCCAGTCTGCACAGAGGGTAAGAGTGGGAGCCTCCCTGCTTGTTTATGTGCCACATCACTGTAGTGTAGTCTGTCTTTATCAGTAATTTTCCTGGTAGAATGAGATCCTTGAAAGCTGTCAGAGCATTCTGTACAGCTAGCATTTCCTTCAAATTTATGTGCAGGTGCATTTGGTCCTCTGTCCAGGAACCCTGAAGACATTTTCCTTGCATGTGGGCTCCCCATGCATAGTCCGAAGCATCTGTCATTATCACTTGATTGGCTGGAGTGGAACAGAAAGGCTTTCCCTTGTTCTGGAGACAGGCCTCGGCCCACCAAAGAAATTCCTGCTGGAGGCAAGGCAAAATTGTGATCACTGTTTCCAAACTGTGATAATGCTGAGACCATACACTCTTGAGGTACCACTGTATTTTCCTCATATGCAGTCTTGCATATGGTATTAGCAGAATGCAGGATGCCATGTAACCCAAAGCCTGCAGAATTTTTCTTGCAGTTAGCTGACTCTTTGCAGCCAAGTTTTTGAAAGAGGAAGCCAGTTGCACTTTTTTGTCTGGTGTCAAGTAAGCCATCTGGGTTGTAGTGCTCAAAAGAGCACCCAGGAAAATAATCCGTTGAGTGGGTACCAGGTTTGATTTCTTTAGGTTCACTGTAAACCCTAGACACCTGAGAAGATGCTGCACAAAAACCAGATGCTGACGTAAAGTCTCCTTGTTGTCCACTTGAATGAGACAATCGTCCGGATAAGGGTATATTTGAATTCCCTTCTGTCTGCAAAATGCCATTACTGGAGTCAGGCACTTGGTAAAGATCCTGGGCGCAGTAGATAAGCCAAAGGGCAGCGCACAGAACTGGTAATGTTTCGAGCCCACTTTGAATCTGAGGTACCATCTGCATTCCTGCCTTATAGGAATATGCAGGTAAGCTTCTTTCAAGTCCAAAGTCACCATCCAAGCGTTCTTGCTCAACATGGGCGGCAGCTGCTGCAGAGTGAGCATTTTGAATTTTGGTATGTCCAGAAAGGTGTTTAGTACTGAAAGGTCCAGGATTGGTCTCCATGTGTTTTCCTTCCTGGGAACCAGGAAAAGTCTTGAATAAAAACCTTGCCCTATTTCTGTGTTTGGTACCAATACTATGGCCCTCATAGCCATGAGGGACTGAACTTGCTTCTGAGCCTCTGCCCATTGATGCTTTGGCAGGTCTGGCCATCTGTTTGGTTTTGGCAAGGTATGTAAATGAAACTTGTAACCCCTTAAAATTATGTCCAGAACCCAATTTTTCCTCCCAAAGGCGCTTCCAGGAGAGGAGCCCCTGGAGCTAATAAGGGAGAGTAATAAAGACTGTTTCCTGTAAGGTTGTGACCTATCTTCTCCACCCTTGGGAGAGGGAGCACCCCACTGCCTGGATCTGAAAGAGGTCTGTGCGTGTCCTCTACCTCTGGAACGCCTGTATCTGCCTCTCTGGGGTCTGTCTGAGGTCGGAAAGGACCAAGGCTTAGCTGGCCAGTTCCTGCTAAACCTAGGAGGTTGCACCTGTAGAAAATCTTTCACCGTCTGCATAAATTTGGCCTTGTCTTCCATTTTCTTTAATACCTCCTCAGCTTTGGCCCCAAACAAAACATTGTGCTGTAGAGGGGCATCCAACAGTTTTGCCTTAACCTGATCTGGCAAACTTTGCTCCCTTAACCAAGCATGCCTTCTAATAACAGTGCCAGTAGCTGCAGCCCTGCAAGAAGCCTCCAAAGAATCAAAACCACAGTGCAGGGTATGTTTACCCACCTGATGAATAGCATGCAATAAATCCTGTAGCTCCTTATTTTCTGTACAACCAGAAACAGCTGACATCTTTTGTTTCAACACAGACAAAAGGTACCGCTGATATTTCAACATATGAAATTGACAATTCAAAGCTCTAACAGACAAAGTAGTGGAAGTATAGACTTTTTTGCTCCATCTTTCCAAGGCTCTGGATTCTCTGTCAGAGGGAATAGGGTTCTTAGCAGAGGCCGCTTTAACACCCTTAGGGCCCTGCAAAATAGTTTCTGGATCAGCTGAAGGATTTTTAAAAAGGAATTTGTGGGAATCCGGAACCCTATAATACCTGTCCGGTTTGACAGGAGCAGGAGGAAAGGAATCAGGAGAGAGAGTAGACTCTGTAAAAACATCATCCACAATGTCCAAGACAGGGGGGATAGCCAGGGGCCTATGCTGGGAAAGAAGAAGAAAATCTCTAAGCCTTCTCTTGGATTCAGAGTATTCCTGCCCTTCCCAGTGGAAATGCTCTCTCATGTCATGCAAGGTTTCCCCAAAAGAATAATCTTCAGGAGGGGAAGCTGAAGGAAGGGATTCTTCAGCATCATAATCCTCATAAGGAGGGAAGGAATAGTCCTGCTGAGAGGAAGAAGCAGAAGAAATTGAAACCTGATCTGATGAATCATAATCTGGCTCTTGCCTAGGCCTTTGGCATGAGGGGGATGGGAATCGCTGATCATAGTTAACAGGTCTTCGGCCATTTTAAGCATCTGTCCCTGAGGTCTAGGGCCTTGAACTGAAGAGGCCTGTGCTTGTCTCTTTGTCTTTGCTGGAGCCTTAGCCTTTGTCTTTGTAAAACTGAAGCCATTTTAACATGAAGCTGTGTAGGCCTGAAAAACCCCTCAGAAGCCGGTGCCTTCACAGCGGCTCCGGACCCATCTGAGGGAGCATTATCCGAAGGTCCGGTCCCTTGAAATTCAGAAGGCCTCATCGGCTCCTCAAAAGTGGCGGATGACAGGGGCTGCAAAAACGCCTCACTGATGACCGATGAACCGGTAACTGGCTCTAGTAAAGAAATGTCGTCCGTTTTGGACCTCGGAGGCCTGTCTTTATCTTTGCGCCATTTGTGTGCTCCAGCCGGATAAGAATTTGATGACATATTGTAATTAAATCTTCTCCCAAAGTAATGGAAGGCAAAATCGTACCTGTGCTTAATAGTGCATTGGTTAAATCTAGCACAAAACCTACAGCTAGCTATGTCATGGTCAGGGCCTAGTCAAGGAATACAGTATAAATGAAAATCTTTATGAGGTATTTGCTTCCCACAAGAAATACAATTATTAACTTTTTCTGACATCAGACTGGAGCAAGAAAAAAGTTTCCCCAACGGGGTACTTAGCTTTAGGAAGAAGTCTTCAGACAAATCACCAAAGTGAACAGGAGTCGGCCGACCGGCACTTGCGAACTGCTTTGCTTCGGGCACTGCAAGGCAAGAAAGACTCAGGAAAATGGCACTGGCTGAGGCCTTTATACCCCTGGTGCACTGACGTCAGGGAAGGAGCGACCTCAGCCAACGTCGGACCCAGACTTTGGGACTCTGGCCGATCGAGGGCTGCTGCCAGCAGGAAGAACCCTACAGTAATGACTGCAACAGTGAACCAAGATGAACATCATGGTTTTAAATGCATTTCAGATCAGCCTTCCTTCATTTATTGCAAAGCATAAAAGCTACAGTTTTCTCTGTTAACCATGCTCTTGCAAACAGATGAGGGTAGTTAAATTAAAGAATGATGATGCAGTAAATGATCACACCATCTGAATTCTAAATAAATGCCACATTTTCAAAAAAATGTGCTTGGCTTTGTCAGTGCTAGAAGTATACAAGGATAAAACTCTAACTATGGTTAGCAAACTTAAAATTGATTAGAGGCTTGAGAACTTGCTGGATCTGGTGGAAGAGGATGGGTGCACCCATCCTGGGGGATGAAAAGGAGCAACACAGCAAAAGGTTGTCCCAGGGTTGAGCATTCAGACACCAAGTTGTTTAAGAGGTAACTCTCCTACACCTGCAATGAAGGTAGCACAATGGGCCATCCATCCTGTCCATCCAGGAGAGGGCTTAGGTCTAAGCAAATATGTAGTCATTACCAAGAAGCTAATGAGGGCACAAATCACTGCTGTCGTTGTCGGTATGATAGTCTTCCCCAACCAAATCTCATTCTTACTTTGGAGCACCCAGAATGTGGGAACAAATGGGCGTGGCAGATGGGGAGGATTGATGATTATCTGACACTGTGGGGAAAAAGCACATTAGAAAAATACGTGTTAGACTTTGGGTCTTTGTCACTGATGATGTTTTGCCTTCTCCTATACTGTTTTTTTTTATCCCCTGGGACCTTATCCTACCTGCCTGATTCCTAATGCCCCACATTCATGCCATGTCTACCAGTCATTCTCCTATCTTGGACTACTCTGGGATTGCTAGAACTGGTCGTGGATCCTAAGGGCTTTCTTGGGGCTTTGTCATCTGTGCTTCCATTTGGGGGGCTCTTTTATATGCCTTCTCACTCCCTTTGCCTGCCACCACACCAGTCAACTATATCCAATGGCAATTCCTCACTTTGAACCACACATCCCCTTAGGGAACATCATCGATGAATGCCCTCCCACCCAGGGCAGGAACACATATCCTTTCCTGCTACACCATCAGTTGTTTGAGCTGTTACTTGAACCTGGGTTGCCTAAGCCATAGTCAAGGCTTTATCCCTCTACACCACAGGAGCAGCTTGTCTTTTTCCTGTATTGTTGATTAAAATTTTTGAAAAGTGTATTTGCAAATGACAGTAATCCGGCTGTCCAGAAGTGCAACTAATACTAATCTTCAGCATTTCAGCTTATTTTATGATATGAAAGCATTAACATTTTTTGTCTTATTGTTTGCTGTTTTTATAAAGTGTTAGCCTGTTTCTCGCATATGAGGCTGTGTGACATTTTTGCTGTTTTTTAATGATTTTTGGTATACCAATGGTTGCTTTGAGAAAACACTTTTTCTTCTTCTTATATTTTCTACAATGGCTATCAACCAGACAGAGAGAAATAAAATTAGTAGATGGCAGCTGCTAAGTCTGCTTTGTTGACTGACTATAGCTCCATCACGCTGGGATCATGCCTGTCAGTTTGGAGGGGTGCCACATCCTTTTTATTAATTAATGCCTTTCTGTACATGTAGTAGAGCCATAATCAAGGGCTGCATGATAGTTTGTGACTGTTATCAGAAGGAAGGATACTAGAAAAAAACTGATGGGCTGTTAACTACATGTAACATTAGAAATTTTGGAGAGATGATCTAAGCCCCTTCACAGAGGAATGGGTTATGCAAGAAGATAAATAATGCAATGAGGCCATATGGCATTCCCCAAAGTTCTAAACAAACAAAAGCACAACTAACTAAGCTGCTTAAGATTCACCTAACAAGACAGAGGAATATGAAATAGGCTCCCTTGACTGAAAAGAGAGAGGTCTGATTCTATATCACAAGGCCTATAGTGAGACAAATATTTGTAAAATATAGCCTTCTTACTCTAAGATTTGTAAAGTATACCCTTACTACTCTGACAGCCTATACAAGAAAACAATGGAATTGTTTATGAAGGAGTGACTTATTCAAACACTAAAGGTCAGCAGAATGCAAGCCCATAGAATAAGATAGATTCTTAGAATAAGGATCAAGTCAAGACTAGACTATATCAGAACATCTGACATGGTGCAGTACCTATACACAGCATAAAATCATGTACAAACCATTTCAGAGTGTTAGGGATCAGAGGACACATTGCTATTCTTGGGGACAGAATCCACTGGCAGAGTATTAGGATAATGCCTTTTTAATATTTTGTCATATGATACTGCAGAGGGACTTGAAGAAAACATATTGTTTTGCAGAAGGCAAGGTGCCATTAAGAAGATCAGTCTTAAAAAAATACCAAAGTGATCTAATGCATGACTACTTTAGCTTAAATGAAGTGCAACATAATGCACCTTAATAAGAAAAATGCACACTAGGGATGAAGTACTTGTAGCAACGGAGGTGGAACAGGACAGTGGAGTATGCATTTAGATAAAAAGAGTTAACACAGGAAGGTTTTAGGAAAAGTTAGTAAACATTTTGATGCACAGCAGTATCACCCATAGGAAAATGTTTATTATTTCTTTCAAGAAACAGCTGGTGAAACACCATCTCGATTTCTGTCTACAGATGTGGAGAAAACATCTACCTAAGCACATAAGTGGAAATGAAAGTGTTTACAGGATGGCAGTTAAGACAGTGCAATGTCTATCCCAGATATTTTTAGGGGAAAGTTACTGAAAAATTGCAGGTACATCTGTAGGGAAAGGATGGAAAAGAGAGGTATAATAGATGCTTTTAGTATCTTAAATAAATCATTAAAGTCCAGGATAGCAGCATGATTTGGAAGAGAGCTCTATGCAGTGGGCATTCAGCTAAACTTTGACTTATGATATCACTAGGTCTAAGCCTAATATGGTTGAAGCGTGCTAAAGATGGTGTGATAATGTAATTAGATTTTGAAACTAAAGAGGATGACAGTAGTAATTGGGTTTTTGAAGCTAACAAGTGGTAAAGTCCGTGTCAGCGGGGTTACCAACAGGTGCACTTACCTTTGGTGCAGAAGGCTGTAGGTTCTATTCCTTCACCAAGTAGATGAATTGCTGACACTGCATTGCAGCATAATGGGATGCTGCAGCCTGACTCTGTCATCCTTCAGCTGAGATGTTAAAACAAGGCCCTATCCACCTCATTTGGTTCTAGTACCAAAGGATGTAAAAGATCCCACAGCAAAGAGTAGGGGTCCTTTATTTATATACAAAAATAACTCTTATTTAAAAAATATTTACATATTTATAAACATTTACAAACATACACACACACACATATATATATATATATATATATATATATATATATATACACAAATTTGTTTATACAATCATACAACATTTTCATTCTTTTTAGACTTCACTCCTTTTTCCATAACCACCATCTGATCTTACTTAATATTGTTGCTAAAATCCATTTATCATTAATCATAATTTAATTTATTCATAGGTTCATAGGTTCATACTAGGCTATCTGCCCTAGGGCATTTATAAGCCTAGCCAGAATGTGTTTGGCTTTCGCCACCCATTTTAAATTTATTTTGTTATGCCCTTTTTCAAGGTTAGTATACTGTGCCTCTGTCTAACAGTGACACAGAAGTGATACCCGGAGTAAACCTATGATCTCCCATCCACTCATCAAGATTCCTCTTGAAGAGAGTCAATGAGGGACTCTGCCTAACCTGGACTGGGATTTTATTCCAGAGTGAAGGGAGCCTCTGGGTTATGAATCTGTCCCTCCAGCATGTCCTATTTATTTCAGTGCTGAGGTTCAAGTCTCTCGAGCGCGTAGCTCGATGGGATTTGGATTTTCTGAGGTGCAGCATGTCCATTAATTCCGGGTTGGACATGGCTTTATACGTCAGGCACAGATCACCTCTGAACAGGCGGTATGCACTGAGTAGAGCTGGAGTTTCTTTAACCGGGCAGCATATGGCATCTGTTTGAGCCCTTTGATCCTCTTGGTGAGGTACTTTTGGGGTCTTTCCAGTTGCTGCAGGTGTCTGGTAAGGTACATCCCAAAAGGGGCATTGTACTCAATTATGTGCCTGATGAGGGATGAGTAAAGAGGCACGATGACCTCCCCTGATCTAGATGTGAATCCCTTCATGATTAGGTGGGCTATATAAAATGTTTTTCTAACCACTTTGGTCACGTGGTTCTCAAATGAGAGATTGCTATCAACTTGGGTCCCCAGGTCCCTAATTACTTCTTCTGTACTTAATGGATTACCACCTATGTGGTAATTTGTGGGCACTTTGTTTTTGCCAAAGGGATGACTATACACTTTTTGGCATTTAGCTTGAGGCCATGGCTCTGGCACCAGTTGTCTGTTTCTATGAGGCCCTTTTGGAGGATGCTTGTGTCAGCTGGAGAGTCGATTATGGTGCCCAGTTTGCAGTCATCTGCGAACTTGGTCAGCCACAGTCCTTCCGTGTTGGCCTGTACCTCTGAGAAATATATACCGAACAAGAGAGGTCCCAGGACTGAGCCTTGTGGGACACCACTTGTAACTGGTTTGGAGTCTGACATGGCTCCAGCAATTCTAACCATGTGGGTTCTGTCCTTGAGCCAGTTTGCAATCCATCTAGTGACATAGGGGTTTATATTTAAGCTGGTGAGCTTATCTATAATGCCAGAGTGGGGTATTGTATCAAAGGCTTTTGCAAGGTCCAGGTAGGCTGTGTGGACCACCTTCCCCTCGTCAATGGCCTTGGTGACTGTTTCAAAGAAATCAACCAGGTTTAAAAGGCAGGATCTGCCCTTAACAAAGCCGAACTGGGTAGGATCCAGTGTCTGTAGGTCCCCAATATCTTTATTTATGAGGTCCATGATGATCCTTTCCATAGCTTTGCAGACCAAGCTAGTCAGGCTTATGGGACGATAGTTTCCAGGATGCGTTGAGGCACCACCTTTATGGAGAGGGACCACTGTTGCTGTACGCCACTCTTTGGGCACATATCCTGTAGTAAGGCTAAGATTGAACAGTAGTTTTATGTTTGGGTTTAGCTCTTCTTGGAGTTCATGTAGGACACAGCCTGGGACACCGTCTGGTCCCATTGATGCTGTGTTTTTTGCTTGGAGAGGGCAGCTCTTACCTGAGCATCTGAGATGTCAGGGGGGCAGCACTCTGCTGGGATAGATATTTGCCCTTTTGGTGGGGAGGGGGGGAGAAGTTTGCGCTGAACCTGTCAGCTAGGATGTTGGCAATGTCTGTGGGTTCAGTATATTTTTTGTCATTTGGGACTAATTCTGAGCATATCTGGGAATTACCACCCAGGTTCCTAATATAACTAAAGAAAGCCTTGTGATTATCCTTAGTGTCCTGTGCAATTTTTCTCTCGAAGCTGGCCTTAGACAATTTTATGAGTGCCCATAGTTTTTTGCTAATACTGATCAGTGATGCCTTCCCTTTTTGGGATTTTGCTCTATCATTTAGTAGCTTCCTCCTTCTATTGTATAGTTTGTTTATGGCTGGGGTCCACCAGACAGGACGTCTGCCTTTGGAGGATTGGGTCTTGGTTTTATTTGGGATCGCATGATCCATGCATTCCTGAAGGTGTTCATAGAATGTGTTTATAAAGGATTCTGCGGTCTGGGCCGTATTTTCCACAGGCCCGGGGGCTTTGAAGGATTCCACCTCGGTTTTGAGGAGTGTGAAATTTGCTTTAGAGAAGTTTTTCACTGTGGTTTTTCTGGACAGGGGGTGGGGTCGGGATGTGAATATCCAGTGAGATTAGTTTATGGTCTGATCTTACCAGTGAGGGATACACTTCTGGTCTGGAGCATAGAGTCCCCATGTTGGTGATGATCAGGTCCAGTATGTTTTCCCCTCTTGTGGGAGTGGTAACAAGTTGTTCCATAGCATTTGAGTTTATAAATTCTAGGAACCTTTGGGCTAGGGTGTTGGAGCTAGAGTAATGCTCCCAGTCTATGTTTTGGTAGTTGAAGTCACCCAATATAATGGTGTTTGGAGAGACCTTCATATTTTCCAGTGTTCTCAGAAAGGCCGAGTGGGGTTCCTGGGTTTGGGAGGGTGGTCTGTAGCAGGCTATAAACTGGAAGGCAATTTTACCCACTGTTAGTTGCACATGGATAGTCTCTGATGCTTGGTGCTTTGCCACCAACCTGGAGGTGTGGGTATCTTTGATGAATATCGATACTCCCCCTCCTTTTGTGGTTCGGTCCAAGTTTTGGGGCTGAAAAGCATGGTATGAGGTATAACCTGGTAGTGCTGGGGTGCTCTCGGAGCCCTGAACCAGGTTTCTGTTACTGCACAGATATCGATGTTCTCCATGCTAAGGAGAGTTTCGAGTGCGTGCATCTTGAGGTTTAGACTTCTGGCATTGAGTAGCATTACTCTTAGTTTCTTATCCCTTGTGATACCTATGGAGGTGGGTTTGTCTTTTGAGCCTTGCCTAAAAAAGGCACTATGGGGTAGCAAGAGCCTTTGCCAATATCCAAAAGCCCAGGGGTGACAGGTGCAAGCCATCCCTAGCGAAGCATCGTGGCTTGTCGAGCATATCATCCCAAGCTGACAGGCATTGGATCCCCTTTGAATGACACCAGTACTTAAGCCAATTGTTGAAATTGATCATCTTGTCTTCATATTGTGGCATCATTCTTGGTGAGGGTAAGATGCTACTCAAGGTCAGGGTCATACCGGCCTGGGCTACATGCTCAGAGAGCTCCTTTATGTCTCTTTTCATGTAGTCCAGGGAGGTACGTGGAGGTACGTCTCAGGTCATTCACACCAGCATGGACAATGACTGAGTCATATTTGTACTTGCCTTGGAGTGACCTGAGTGCTTGTGTTATCTGGCAGATCCTAGCGCCCGACAGGCTGCTCACCATGACCCTCTCCTTGTTCAGCCTGGTGAGCGGGACGTCAGTGTGCCTGACGATAGAGTCACCTATTACAAGTGTATCAGGTGTGTTGTTTAGTCTTAAGGGCTGTGACTGTTCGGCACACTGGCTTTGTGAGATATGTGTTGCACGTGTTTTGTTTTGGGGTAGCGGTTGCTTGGGTGTCTGCTTTGGAGGTCTCTGCTGCTTAGGCAGATCTTTATTTAGAGCCACCGAGTATGTTTTTGTGTGATTATGTGTTTGGTTTGCTGTCGTGGTAGGTCTATGTGAGACTGGAATTGTAGTGAGTGTGGTTTCCTTCTCCTCCTGACTGGTTATGCCAGTACTGAGTTGAGAGAGCTTAGCCTCCAGTTTGGCTATATGGTTGCATCTCTCACATGTGTTGGAATTTGTTGGGAGGAAGAGAGGGTTGTCTGTGTACATGAGGCAGTTGTAACATTGCCTCAAGATTCCCAGATTCACCAGCTGGACCAGAGAGGAGACTGACAACTGACCTTTGGACATGCTAGAATAATATTGGGAATTCCTTAATAATTGAAAACAAGGGCCAGTAGAGAGTGAGGGTGTAGTGCTTTTAATTTTTAGTGCTGACTTATATAATTGCTTTAGCGCGCAAGTGCCAGGTAACAAGTGCAATGTGTTACAGGTAACTTAAATGCAAAAACGACTTTCTTTTCTTTCATTCTTTCTATTCTTTCATTCTATATAACCCATATAACATAAAATAACATTTCATCTATTCTTTTAACATATTCTTTATTTCTATTCTTGCAATGTCCATATTTAATCATATCCATGTTTATTCTAT
This sequence comes from Protopterus annectens, assembly GCF_019279795.1. Classification (NCBI taxonomy): domain Eukaryota; kingdom Metazoa; phylum Chordata; order Ceratodontiformes; family Protopteridae; genus Protopterus; species Protopterus annectens. Next base: position 1,137,859,284 of record NC_056731.1, read on the forward strand.
CCACTTATTTTATATCTTCAAAAAATCTTCTTTACATAGTTTCCCCATAACTTGTGTAGAATATGAACAGCCAAAGCATGTGTTTCAAGGGAATTGAGTATGTGACAGTTTGAATAAACTGAGATGTACTGAGTACGGTTAACTCTGAACTGTGAACAATGGAAAAATACTGAACATGCTAGATTCTGCCTGAAGGCAGGAAATGTGCCTTTTATGGAAGTATATCCGATTTTCTTTCTTGCCTAGAGATGTGATGATGTGAATTGTCTTATGTTTATGGGTAAATCTTTGATTGGGTAATTGCCCTGTGTAATAATCTAATTGGTCCAGTTTTACATTTTTGCACTGTCAGCAATATCGCCAGTATATAAGCTTGTTTATTTCTTTGTTCTGGGAGTCTCCCTGGTACTTTCCATGAGGCTCCCGTACGTGTGTACTGTAGTTAATAAAAGCCACTGAAAGAGAGAAAGAAATGTATCTGTCTTCATTTTTAACGTACTGTGAAATTTAACAATTGATGCCGTTTACTCGGATCTGAATTAAGAGCAAGCTGCAGCAGTTGAGAACTGAACGAAATACTGCTAAAAGGGCCCACAACAGATTTTTCTGTTTCTGTGGTATTTCTTTCATTTTTCTGTCCCTGTCTGCCTTTTAAAGTTTTATGAACAATTTTTTTTCTGACAAAGTTATGATTTCTCTCCTTCAGTCATTTTAAGGTAAGTGGCATGCATTTCTTTTCTGCTTTGAATATGCAGTATGAGAGTGGGGTTAATCCGGAGAATAAACTGGCGTCATACGTATGAAAGGAGGAATGAGAGTGGGGAAAAAGACGTTTTTATAACGTCTTAGCTAAACCTGTGTCAAACAGCTATAGCTTCTTGTATGAGAGCGGGGTAAAAAGACGTTTTTATAATGTCTTAGCTAAGCCTGTGTCAAACAGGTATAGCTTCTTGTATGAGAGTGGGGTAACAAGACGTTTTCATAACGCCTTAGCTAAACTTGTGGTAAACAAGTATAGCTCATCGAGTGATAGTGAGGTACTGAGTGAAAATGGGAGTGAGTGCGGGAAAAATAAATGAGCCAGAAAAAGGTGCACCAGCTGGTTATATGTTTTATCGGGTGTCCCGGGACAGTTGTATGTTTTTAGATCAGTGGATCGCCCTTACTAAGGACGACGGCGATCTTGCTTTTCCGGAAAATGGCAGTTTTAATAAAGATGTTCTGACTAATTTACGAAAAAAATTTAAAAAGAAAGGAAAAATACCAGGGTTGTGCTGGGCAGCTTTTAATGATTGGATGTGTGAGGCAAAAGAACGAGAAAAAGATTCAGTCGTTAGTAGTCTTAAGGATAGTCAACAAAAGTTAAAAGAGCAGATAAAGGAACTGCGACAAACTACTAAGAATCTAGACATAGCTAATGGTAAACATTTAAAAGACCCACCCTTTAAAGGATTATATCCAGTACAAGAATTAAATAAACTACAGATACCAGAATCATCTGAAGATGATAATCCATGGTTCCCCCCACCCCCTACAGCTCCACCACCGTAATATCAACCTTCACAATTACAGGACGGAACTGTTAGTTCTACAATACCGAGTGAAGGCCGGCAGATGGAAGAACAAATTATTCAGGACCTCAGATGGGGAGATCAGGTGATAGGAGGCCAGCCTAGTCGCCTGACTATAGAACAACCCCACCAAATAGATACAAACAAATCATCCCCTAGAGTGACTCGCTGTAAGATTAAGAAACAACACAACAGAAAAGTGCAAATGCTTTTTGACCCTAGGTCCAGTCAGCTGAAAATACCTCAAAATAGGAAAACGATTTATTCACACAAGGGTAAATATTATAAGCAATTCCCAATTGTGGTTATGGATAAGGATGATTATATTAATCCAGATAAATCTCATCAAAGCTTCACTTCCAATTCGAGCACGAGCTCGTCAGATGAAGCAGAAGTATTTCCATTGAGGGAGGTTCCAAATCCAGCACATGCCAGAGATGCTGAACAACCGGCTACTGTCGTAGTACCTAGGGCGTGGTCGGCAGTTGATTTTCAAGCTATTACCAAATCACTTCTGCCCATTTGTAACAACCCAGCAAAGTTTCAACGCGTATTAGCAGGACACATATGTTTATAAAATCCTACTATGAAGAAGTTAAAGCTGTCCTCCAATACGCTGTTCCAGCTGATCTTATGAAATGTATATGGGATCATGCTAATGTCCCCACCCCAATACCAAAACATAACACACAAGGAGGTAACGGTTTTGAAGTGGTTAGACAACGAATTGTTGATGCCATTATTGTTATAGTGCCACCTACCCCAAATTGGTCTAAGATTAAATCAGTCTTACAAAGAGAAGACGAACCTATAGATGAATATTTACAATGACTTACTGATGCCTTTGAGGCATATTCTGGATACCCAGAGCCCACCGAAGGGCCAGCTCAGAGCAGGCTGTCAGCTGCTTTTGTGGATGGGTTACGCCCTCAAGTGAGAGATAAATTAAAAGAAGTATGTTTGAATTGGCCCAGTCTGGGCCTGCATGAGTTAGTCCAGCAAGTACAATACCTATCTGACCATTTGGCTAAAGAAAAGAAGGATTTACAGGAAAAATTAATACAAGCACAAATTCAAATGTGTAACGCTCTGGGCCAACCCGGTCATCGAGGTAGAGGACGAGGGTGGGGACGGGGAAGGGGAAGAGGTCACAGTCCAGCTACTCACAATAAGCAAAACTATCAAAGCACACAACCCACCCAAACCCAGAATCCAAGTAATCAGAATAAATGTTTCAATTGTGGCCAGACAGGCCATTGGAAAAATGAGTGTCCATATTTGGCAGAGCAACCTGCACCATACACTGAGGCGTCACAACAATGGAATTCTAACTGGATGCCAAACACTCAACAACATCCACAATGAAGGTTCCCTGAACAGAAACAACAGCAGTTGTACCCTTTCCTTCCTGTGGAGCAGGACGGACCACATGTTATGTTACTGGTTAAAAACAAACCATATCCATTTTTGATTGATACCAGAGCAACTAAATCTATGCTAACTAGCAGAACAGCCATGAATATTCCACTTTCTAATTAGGTGACTAAAGGGTGCTTCCGGAATACCTGTTGAGTATTCTGAAACCGTTCCGGTCCCAATAACTTTGGGACCGTTGCAGGATAATCATGCCTTTTTAGTAGGACCATCGGCGCCTTTAAATTTATTAGGACAAGACATTGTGCAAAATGGGGGCCACCATCTTTTGCACAGCTGATGGAGTCTATCTCGAAGTACCTTCAGACCAACAGGACACTACTTTAGCAGCCTTGGATGATACTATCACATTGCAATCAGTGTGTATTCAGTCAGATTCTAACAGAAATGAAGATTTACACTCCCTGCCCTCTTGCTTGTGGACAACTCATGATAATGATGTAGGATTTTTGACTTCAGCTATCCCTGTAAAAATAACTCTAAAACCTGGAGCAAAATTGCCGCAAGTACCACAGTACTCTCTGACAGCCGAGGCTATTTCTGGTATAGCCCCTGTTATTTCTGCACTAGCACAACAAGGGATAATAGTACCCACCACAAGCCCATGTAATACTCCAATATTACCAGTAAAGAAACCTGGTAAACAAGCTTACAGATTTGTGCAAAATCTACGGGAAGTTAATAAAGCAGTTATGCCTGTCTTCCCAATTGTGCCAAACCCTGCCACTATTTTAAGTTGTATCCCACCTACAGCTAAATGTTTTACAGTAATAGATATTTCATCAGCCTTTTTCTCTATCACAGTACATTCTGATAGTCAATATTTGTTTGCTTTTACCTACAAAGGGCAACAGTATACTTAGACTCAATTACCCCAGGGGTATGTAGAATCCCCAACTTTATTTTCAAGGAAAATGCATAGGCAATTACAAGATTTACAGCTACCGTCCCGTTCAGTACTAGTCCAATATGTGGACGATATCCTTATAGCCTCCCCAGACAGTAATGCCTGTAAGGAAGATTCTCTTTTAGTGTTAAAATTTCTAGCCGCATGTGGATTTAAAGTAAATAAATCAAAATTACAGTATTGTCAAGATAAAGTACAATATTTAGGACACATAATTGAAATGGGCTCTCGTCGGATACTCCCAAACCGTATCAGTTCTATTCAAACTGCACCTCATTCTGTAACCCAGAGGCAACTTAGAGGGTTCCTTGGTCTAGCAGGATACTGCAGACAGTGGGTGTCTAATTTTTCAGAAATTACTGCCCCTCTGTTGCAACTCTTGAAAAAGGACATTACAGACCCTCTACCCTGGACGTCATAACATGATGAGGCTTTTCAGGCAATTAAAACAACCCTGGTAAATCCTCCTGCCTTAGGGTTACCAGACTATTCTAAACCTTTCGTTTTCTTTTGTTGCGAATGAATAAGACTGCTCTGGGTCTCTTAACTCAGCAACGCACTGGAGGATACCGACCAATTGCTTACTATAGCACTCAATTGGATCTGGTTGCATCTGGTTATCCAGCTTGCTTATGGGCTGTGGCTGCTGCTGCCGTATTGCTAGATATGGCAGCTCCACTAACCCTGGGACATGATACTATACTAGCAGTCCTGCATGCTGTACAAGCCTTACTTTTGAAAACTAAAACACAATATCTTTCAAATGCAAGTCTTACTAAGTACGAAGTAAGTTTAATGGGAAATCCTGCTTTACAAATTAAATGCTGCCCACCACTAAACCCTGCCTCTTTAATACCAACCTCAGACGAGGGCGAACCACATGATTGTGTGTTAGTAGTTAACTCTGTTCTTTCTCCTAGGATGAATTTATTTGATACTCCTTTGCAAAATCCTGATTTAGTTCTTTTCATTGACAGATCCTGTTTAAGAACAAACTCTGGAAAAGTCCAAGCTGCTTGGTCAGTCTGCACACTGACTAAAGTATTGCAATCAGCACAATTACCAACTGGCGCCTCTGCGCAGGCCGCGGAATTAGTGGCATTATCACATGCATGTAAACTAGCTAAAGACAAGTCTGTTACTATTTATACTGATTCCCGTTATGCCCATGGTGTTGTTCATGATTTTGGTATATTATGGAAAGAACGACGGTTCTTAACATCTTCTGGAACACCCGTTAAAAAACATTTTTATATCAATAATTTATTACAAGACTTACTGTTACCTTCTGAAATTGCTGTTGTTAAATGTGCAGCCCATCAATCCAATGACACTTTCGAGAGTAAAGGCAATAATTTTGCTGACTGGGCTGCTAAACAGGTTGCTTTGCCACAAACTGTTCAGGGTCACTTTTTGCAGCCATTACAGCCTATGAAAACTTTTGATGATACAGTACTAAAAGCTTTACAGAATGAGGTCTCAGAATCAGAAAGAAAAACATGGCTGGCTCAAAATTGTTTTCAATGATCTGATTTGATTTGGCAACATCCAAACATTGGTCTGCCCCCTATCCATGCTAAATTCCCTCATTAAAGCTTATCATTTGCCAGCCCATGTTGGGGTACAAGCTTTAATAAAACAAATCCAAAAGGATTGGTTTGCCCCCAAGCTTTCTGTTTCTGTACAGCACTTTGTGAGCAAATGCTCTATTTGTTTACAGTACAATATTTCCAAAGGCACAATGGCTCCCGTACAACCCTTACCAAAACCATTGGGACCATTTTGTGCTTTGCAATGGGAGTTCATTGAATTACCACTTTGTGCACGTTTTAAATATGTTTTAACTGTTGTTGATGTTTTTTCTGGATGGTTAGAAGCATACCCTTGTGCGAAAAATGATGCTATTTCATTTGCTAAGAAACTTTGTTATGACTTTATACCTCTATTTGGTGTTTCTTGTTATATATATTCAGACCGTGGAACATATTTTACAGCTCAATTAATTGACTCACTGTGTACTATGTTGGGCATCACTCTAAAATTTCACTGTCCATATAGACTGCAGGCATCTGGAATAATAGAACGCATGAATCAAACACTGAAAACTAGACTAGCAAAAATTACTACTGAAACAGGCCTCACTTGGGTACAGGCCTTACCACTAGCTTTGCTCTCTATGAGAGCACAAGTACATCCTACTAAAGGTCTTTCTCCTCATGAAATTCTAATGAGCTGACCTATCTGAATGCCCATGACTCCACTACCACCCTTTACTGAGTACGATGCCTTTGATCATGATGTTATTGTATACTGCACTTCTCTTGTTTCTTTCTTACAGTGTTATCACCGCCAAGTAGCAGCTGCACAACATAACTCTGATCCTTTCACGTCTTCCGAACTACAACTAGGTGATTGGGTGTACATCAAGTCTTTTTCCAGAAAAACAGCACTGCAACCTCATTGGAAAGGGCCTTACCTGGTTCTATTGACAACCTCTTCAGCAGTACAATTACAAGGTTCATCAACCTGGATTCATATATCACATGTTAAGAAAGTCGTCCCTTCAGAAGATCAAACACCTCTACCTTTCACAGCTCCAGAATCTCCACCTATTGCTTCCCCTACTCGCAGCCATACTGTTCCTGCACCTAACAATGTCTGACATTTCTTCAATCGGAACACTTCTCTATTCTCATACCGCACCACCAAGACCACCATTTCCACTGAAGTACTGTGCAACAATCTTGGTGGTTATTTTTGTTGTTCTTATATTTTTACTGTGGCCATTCCTATTTTCCACTACAGTAATACCTCATGCCAAAAGAACTGCATGACAGCCACCATTCAATACCTACCAAGCCATAAAATATACTTAGGCATCATCCCTTAATGTTTCCAATTGCTGGATCTGCACTGTCATTCCTACGGTTCATGGGGGATTGATGCTAAATATAGTTCCTTTAGGGATTAAAGAGACATGGACAAATCTGATCTACGACACATCATGAGTTATTTCGAAAAACAAAGTAGCATTACAGTTATCTGTCCTTCAAAATGGAACTGTGTGTTTCCAGAAACTGGATAAAATCAGAGTAGGGTGGAGCCATTGCAACAAAACGGTGGTATATAACTGCACTGCATGGGGTTGTGTAACAGATTTCTCACCTATATCAAGAATTGTGAAAAACTCTATAGCTAATGTTTCCCGGAAAATAGAAACTGTTTGCTGGAAAATATTTGAAGGGCAGCAGAATGCTGAGAATCACTTTAAACCTATCAATATCACTATCAAAGTAGAGAACTGTTATTTTGTATGTGGAAGAAAAGCATATAAATGGCTACCAGGAAACTGGTCTGGCAGCTGTTTCCTGGGGTACCTAGTTCCAGCTATCCGACATGTATCTACATTACCTAAGGGAAAAATTTGGAACGTATGAGAAGTCAAGAAGCCTGCCAGTCTGGTAGGTAAAGTTGATGCTTCCTGGATCTATCATCATGACCTGACTCATGCTAGTACCAAAGGACTGTCCCATATGGACTTGGGTGATGATGTAATATCATGGGCTGGTATAACCCATCATACAGAGCAGTGAAATCAGTCTGGGAACTGAGAAAGTTATCTAAACTGCTCGAAATCTTGAGCAATGCTACATTTTCTGCCCTAGAATTAGTAACTGATGAACTGACTGCTATGAGGGCTGTAGTACTTCAAAACCATATGGCCCTCGATTTCACCCTAGTGGTGAAAGGAGGAACTTGCGCTTTAATCCAGGAGGAGTGCTGTACTTTTATTCCTGACAGCACGAAATTGAGAGTCACCTTGAGCTGATTCAGAGAATTTCCAAACTTTCAGAGGTCAAAGAGGCTGATAGCTCAACATGGGCTTGGTTAACCAATCTGTTCTCAGGTTGGGGTGGTGGACTGTTGAAGCTGATCTTGTTAATTGCAGTATTAGCAATTGTTGCTTTCATTGTCTTATTTTTAATCAAAGCACTGATCTTAAAATTGATATCTTCAAAAACTGTGAAAAAAGTGCCTAAATTTTATATGCCTGCATCTATGACTGTAGATAATAAAATGAAAATGTCTCTCAATGATGAAAAGACTAGTAGCATGGTTATGCTAGATCTGTGGCAAATATATGACAGATTAAATGATGATGCTTACACATCATCAAATGGGGGATTGTAGAATATGAACAGCCAAAGTATGTGTTTCAAGGGAATTGAGTATGTGACAGTTTGAATAAACTGAGATGTACTGAGTACTGTTAACTCTGAACTGTGAACAATGGAAAAATACTGAACAAGCTAGATTCTGCCTGAAGGCAGGACATGTGCCTTTTATGGAAGTATATCTGATTTTCTTTCTTGCCTAGAGATATGATGATGTGAATTGTCTTATGTTTATGGGTAAACCTTTGATTGGTTAATTGCCCTGTGTAATAATCTAATTGGTCCAGTTTTACATTTTTGCACTGTCAGCAATATCGCCAGTATATAAGCTTGTTTATTTCTTTGTTCTGGGAGTCTTCCTGGTACTTTCCATGAGGCTCCCGCACATGTGTACTGTAGTTAACAAAAGCCACTGAAAGAGAGAAAGAAATGTATCTGTCTTCATTTTTAATGTACTGTGAAATTTAACAATTGTTTACTGTTTTGCATTTCAAAAACACATGTTCACTAGTTTCCTCTTCTTGACAATGTAAAAAATTTCTATCACCTTTCGTCTTATATGACATATTTCTTTTGCTGGCAATGTATCTGTTACCAGACTCCACAAAAACTCTTGACATTCTACTTTATGATTATACCATTTACTTCTTATTTTTATAGTTTCCCATGGTTTTACATAATAATGTTTTATAATTACATTCCTATACTATACTTTTTATCTTTTTCTGTATCATCAGGTTTTATTTCCCACAAAAATATTTTTCTTGGTAATATTTTATTTCCTCATTTATAAACTATTTTCCTCTTTTACTCCTTTTTCCATACATCAAACTGTATCACACTTATATTTATACAATTTTACTAATAATCTCTCAACTTTTTCATTTAGCCACTTTAACACTTTGTACAAATTTAATGAAGCAACATATACCACTGGGTTAATTAACCCTAAACCTCCCTTTTCTCTACTTACATACAAATCTCCTCTTTTTACTGGGTTTAATCTAGAATCCCCATATAAATGAAAAATTTATCTGCAATAATTCTTTTTCAAATACTGTTGCAAATATAAATGTACTTGCTAAGTATGCTATTTTCCCATCAGTACTGAATTTATCAAATAAGCTTTTTTCTGAATGATACTTTATATGTTCTCCAGAAAAAAATAGGTTTGTTTTATTTTTCCATTGAATTCTACTGACAAATTTTATACCCAACACGGAAATTTCACTAATTGTAAAATATATACCCACAATCTTTACTAAATCACCTAAACCTTTACTTTTTTCTTTATTTGATGCTATCTCTATCATCTCTAGACACTCATTTGTGCCAATTATTATGTTATCCAAAGTTTTTTTGCAGTTATTATAATGTCACCTGCATATATTAACAGAACTGGAAATCTTAACCCTTCAGGTGTTCTATACCCCACCCCCTTCATTCTTTAATTTAGTTCACATACTATCACATTCATAATTAATGCAAAGAGCATACAACTCATTGGCCATCCCTGCCTTACATCACTCTTCATATGTACCTCTTGGCTTAACCAGACATTTACAAGTATTTTTAACTGTATTACTATATGCTGACATACATAATTTCCTAATTTTCTCATTTATATTCTTTCATTATTACCCATAAGATTTCTTGTCCAATTGTGTCAAATGCCTTGTTAAGGTCTCCTATCATGATTTTTTCACTTCTTTTTTTTGTTCATAATATCATCCACAGTTTCTCTATCATTAATAATTCTTGACAATCTTCCCCTTTATACTATATATGCTAGCTTCCATAATATTTCCCATTTTAGTTTAAAATCACTTTTGCATTATTTTTCATAAAAATCTTATAATCATTATTATTTAATACTAACAGTCTCCAGTTTTTTTATCTTCCTTCTTTCATATGAATTTAAGTATTTCAATACATTATTATTTACACATAAAACTTTCATTTAACCATTCATTCAAAATCTTTGTATTTTTTGCCAGTCCCTTAAATTTTTATAAATTTTATACTCTGTTCCATCTGGGTCTGCAGCCAAATCTGCATTTATTTGTCCTAATACTTTATCTAGCTCATTTAAAGAAATCTCCTTTTCCAGCTCTTTATTCTCTTCTTCTGTTAACTTTTTACTGTCCATGTTTTTTTTTCACTACCGTCTTTTTTCTTTAAATATTTCTTGTACATATTGTACTACACTATTCATAATATTTTCCTGATTTTTTTCTATTTCTCCTTTTACATTTTTCATTTCCCTCATTACACTACCACCTTCCTTTATTAATCTGGTTAAGTAACTCAATACTTCTCTTTTTCCTTGTAAAAATATCTTTGCTTATATAACAGTTCTTGCATTTTTCTTGATTTCTTTCATATAATTATTTTTCTTTGTCAAAGTACTTTTTGTCATTATGTTCTAACTCTTCCAATTAATCATTATATGTCCTTTTATATTTTTCTTTCTCTACTTTTCTCACATCATATTGCCAGTGTAAAAATATTTTTTACATTTCTCCTTAAATATCATGCACCATTCGGAACAATTTTTATAAAATGATATCATACTAATATGATCTTTCCATAACTGTGTTACTAATCTCTTCCCTTCTTCATTCCACACTTTCTGATTTATCCTTTTATTCCTTTGCCTATTTTTATATATTTCTTGTTTTCTTTTATCTCTAGTCATATTGCAAGATGATCAGAAAATCCTGTTTCAACTACCTTCCCTTCTCATATAACTAAACATTCTGATACTATAAAATAACCTATTTCATTTCTATACATACCCATTTTGTAAATCCAGGAATTTGTGTCTCAAAGTTTTAACTTGCCACATCTTATAACATGTAACATTTCTTATATCATTTCCTTTCTTTTTATGCTTGCTCTTAAAATCACAATTAAAGTTTCCTGTTATTATAATATTCATATTTATCATTTGAATCAGACTATCCACTTACCTACCTTTTATCCTAATCCACAAAACAAAGGGGAAAGACATTCCTTGGACATTCACAGACAACTTCGTTACTATTTGGACAGGACAAAGCCATTCAGGGAATCTGAATATTTATCACAACATAGTCTAAACTCTGATTAAATATGCTTTCTCTTTCTTTACAATTAGGATAAGCATATAATGTTATAATTATATTTACTTGTTCTTTCAATTTTAAATCTACACTGGTTAATCTTCCCATTACTGTATTTCTATAGAATACAGCCATTCCAGAATATTTCTCATTTCCCAAATTCTAGATTATCTTTCCTCCCCATAGTTTCTCCATTTGTAATCTTTCTTCATTTGTTAAACATCTTGTGTCCACTAATATAATTACATCTATATCACATGTATTATACCACTCCAAAATTCCTATTATTCTTACTATATTCTTAATATTATTCACATTTATAGAAAGCACTCTAAAATGTTCATTTTCCCTTTTCCTTAGATTAATGGTTTCTTAAGTTAATAGCTAATTACTTGGATAGCTTTCTTAATAGGTCATTCTATGCCTAGCTAAAATCAAGCATTGTACCTTGTGTCTGTGAGTCAAACACTTTAACCATTATACCAAGCCCCAGTCTTTAGCTGTATATATTCTTTTTATCCATTTTCTTTCTTTTTTCTTTTGTACTTATCCATTTAAATTGTCTTTTTCTGTCCTTACCCTTTTACTAATAGAATTCTTTTTTGTCCTTTACTACCTCCCAGTTTGTCGCCTTCATCACTTATTTCAGAACTTTCTTCTAAGTCCTCTTTATCATTTTTTCTTATTTAATTTTACTTCTGTTTCTACTACTTCTAAAATGTATTTTCTTTGTTCATTTTCTTCTCCTTCATTTCTTTCTTTTTTCTTACTATTATTTTCATTTTTGCAGTCCACCCATAAATGTCCAATTTTGTTACACTTATACATTTCAATTCAGATTGTTTTGCGTCATGTCCCACCTTCTCACAATATATAACAATTTCTTTTGTCACTATTACTTATCAAATGTCATTCTTTTCCACACAAAAAAAACATATTTTGTGTTGCCCCCAGTATTTTACAATACCTCTTTTCCCCTCCACATTTATCATGCTTGGTATACGTATATATTTTTTCTCTTTCTATTTTTAACATAATATTACAATCCCAGCCACCAGTCCATAAACCCTTTTTGTCATAAACTTTTTCAATGTCCAGTAATTATTCACATAAAGCTTTCAAATGTCCTTTCAAAGTCTCTCTTTCTACCTCTAGTTGAAATTTCACATGCATCTTCTTTTTTGTTTCCCTGTTAAATGCTTTTATATCATAAAGATTCCATGGGTTACCATCATTCTTTGTTCATATTCTCCATGAAAAATTTCCATTGAAAAAACAGTCTCAAATATAATGTCACAAAATGTCTCTTTGTTAATAAGAATAAATGCCCTTAACTCATGTGCTTTTACACCCAAAAGGAGATATTAAATTGTCCCACACTACATGCCTGTCCATTTCTTTGTCTTCTTTACTTTGAGTCCTTACCATGTACTTCTGTTTTTCATTTTCTTCTGCCTTCTTTTCTGTTACTCCACTTTTGCCTTATTTTACTTTCTCTGCTTATATTTTCTTTTTCATCTTGTCACAATTCAACAGGATTGCCTTTGCATTCTTCTTTTGTATTTTTTCCATAATGTCCCCCCAGGAAACATCTCCTTCATTTTCTGGCTCACTCTGCACTGCCATTTCTTTAAGTAAATCATACCACAACCTTCCTGACTGGTGGGTTGTAATTATACATCTATCATTTGCTGACTTATCTCTATCAAACAGGTTTCTTTGAAACATTTGCTCAGAATCCTGCACACATTCTCCAGTCTCAATATTTGCTTTCACCACTCCATAATCTCCTTCTTTCTCCATCTGCCTCCCTGTTTCTCTGGGCTGTCTCTGTGCCTGGAATGGAAACAGGAAGTACTCCTCCAAAATAGGTCCCACTCACAACAATGACAAGTAGGGGAAGTTCCCAGATGGCCTGGCCAAATTTCCCCTAGTATTACCTTATATCTCCCCTGAAAGGAGACTATTAGCATAATGGGGCTAACCCAGTTAACAAAGGAATAAATAAAAACATTAGACAATGTGCTTTTTGAAAGTGGGTAGGAATAGATAATTACATTTAGAAAGTAAAAACGTGTGTGGTTAAGTAATAAGGTTGCTGAAAGAAATGGTGGTTAGAAAAAATAATTAGCTTACAAAGTAAGATGTGTTAGGTTACTTGGGAGAATAAACTAGGTGAGAACTAATCATTTTTAGACTAAATAAGGTGATCTTTTATAGAGTTCTGAAATTAAGGAGGTTGGCAGTTAAGTGACTATGCCTAAATAACCTAGGAACAGCACCAGTTTCACTACACACCCATATACACAAAAGAATGCACACACCAACTCAGAGTTTTAGGAATCAGATGATATACTATCATTCTGGGGGACAGCATACATTATGCAACATGTTTATAGGAGATGCATATTGATTAGGAGATGTGGTTGCAGTTTGTGCAATTAAAACTTCTTCCTTGAGGTTAAATGTATACCTATAATGTACATGTAACCAACACATAACTTCAATTAATACAGACTAAATAAGAACTAAGCATGCATTGTAGATGTTATGTTATATAACATTGATCAGAGATTGATAACAGACAGTACTCAATTCTGTTATGCTGCATGGTGTTGTGCAAGCAACAAAAATAGTTTACTGCAGTCTGTTCTAAGTGCATTTAAAAGACAGCTGACATGGTCCTGCTACAGGCTGTATTGCTCTTCCTGCCAAGCAAAAACACCAGTGAACTTGAAAAAAAAAATAAAATAATGAAGAAAGTGCTTCAATCATAAATGTGATTACAGTTTAGAACAGCAGGATCTGGAATACAGGATCTAAGGATCTGAAGACAGTCACTTATGGTCTCTTCTATGTAGCAATCTGTCTATATCTACCATTATCTAGACTCAGGCTCAGTATCTTACAGTCACTCACCTTTGCTGTGCACTGTTCTGCTCAGCAATCTGTCAGCCACTCAGTATCTGTTAAGATGTTGAACTTCCTAAAGGTTATGGAAATATGAAAGGAACATAGTTTTTATTTGGGACTTGAACTTAAGTCCTTCAGCATGCCATACCGTATCACTGTCACTGGACTAACAAGAAGCCCTAGACCAGTGATGGCCAACCTTTTGGGTTCATGTCAAAAATTCAGAAAATGCATAACGACTCTGCCACACCAAACAAATAAACAAATGAATAAAACAGCATGGCTCTCAGTACATCAGGGAAAAATCTTAACAGAATCAGGGACAAATCAAGAAATAAGAGACATGGACATTTTTAAACTACTAGTACTATTAATCTGAGACACTGACAGAAAAAAATTAATGTGAATTAATATACATTTTCTGAAGTAAAATAAGTCTATAAACACAATTATTGTCATTATTAAGTGTAAAAAGTCAAAAAGTTGCCAGTTTAGGAGGGAATAAAAGGGACAGTTGACAGGAATGTAAAACAGCGCATGCTTAGAAATGTAGATTATTTGCCCTTTGCAGAAGTGTAACCACGAAGAGAAAACAATGTCAACACTGCCCTTTGCAGATTCTGTCGAAACAGTGTACTGAAACAGTCTTTGGGGTTAATAACATCCTTATCGCTGCAGCAGTGTCGTCGAACTGGCTCCTGGCGCAACATAATTCAATGCGCTTCACATGAGCAATGAATGTAAAAGCAGGTTCTTTTGTAACTCAGGTGTTGGTGAATGCTGGCATGTCACCCTAAATGTTGTGACCTGTCACCTTTGACACACATAGACAAATAGATTTTGGATTTTCTCTTAAAAGTCATTTTCCTTTCTGTTAGAAAACCCCTAGCATGTTGATTAAGGTCAAATTACATACATACTGAAACACAGAGAAGCCTTCTTCTTAGTCATTGTCAGACTCATGTCTAAGTTGAAGGTTTCTCTGCATGTGTGTGTGTGTGTGTGTGTGTGTGTGTGTGTGTGTGTGTGTGTGTGTGTGTGTGCACGTGTGTGCATGTGTGTGTGTGCATGCACGTGTGTGTGTGTGTGTGTGTGTGTGTGTGTGTGTGTGTGTGTGGGCATATGTGATTTTTAAAGGTAAGGCATTCATAAACTATATCTTACTGCAGTAACAATCAGTGCTCACTGTGATACTTACAAGTTTTACTGCTGGATTCAGTACTCAGAGCCCTCATAGTATTTATTAATTGTAGTCATAAAATGGGAAGGGCATTTATTACTGACAATATTCCAAACAGGAAGAATCCTTTGGGTGAAAAACCTACATCATATGTATGATTAACTTTTAGGAAAGCTTCTCATTCTTACACTTAATAATTAGTTAATTCAGTTCACAGTCATATTTTATCTAAGCATCAGAGTGATACGTTATGAAATGTTATCCAAGACTCTGACATAGCAACCAATCAGGCAGCCACCAGTCTTATCTTCCCCTATAAAAATGTTCCCCATATAAGTGATTCAGCCAAGGAAGACTTTCGGTCTGTTTTTCTAAAACAGATTTTATAATGTTAATATAGTTCCTTCTGGATTCCATCTGAATTTGAGCTACACAGAAAAGTTGTCATACATGCATGTACTGCAAGGAGAAATACTCCAAATGCTCATGATCAGCTGAAAGGAGAGATAAAACTCCTGCCCTATCATGCTGTCTTTGGAGGGTACACCTGGGACAGTGCACTTCTTGCTACATCCAACTGTTTGTCTCATTACCTGCTAAACAAGTCCAAGGTGAAGAGCTGGACTCCTTGTTTGGCAGGAGAATTTCATGAGTCCGTAACTTAGTATATCAAACTATGTTTAAATTGTTTTATGTCAAACCTCTCCATGCCACCCTCCCTGTTGTTGGCTATTCTTCAAATATGCTTTGTATGGAGTGACTGAGAAATATCTCTTCTGCCCAGAACCTTTAAGTACTTGATGGCATCAGGTTATATCTGCAGTATTTATTTTGTTTTGAAGAGAGTAGATGCACAGTTCTGAAACCCACAGCAGTGTGACTTGTCAGTCATTCTCTTTGCCATGTTGCTGGCCCTCTTCTGAATTATGTCTTTACTGGTGCATGTAAATTTTGAGGGGAGGTCTCCAAAAGTGAACATAGTATTCCAATTGGAGTCTCTTTCTGTGGTATTATACATAAAGATTATATTCAGGAAAAATAATTCTAGAATAGCTTGTGATCTATACAGAAAGAATGAATCATAGCTCATATGCAATGATTCTGTTCCTAAATACCTGACTACCATGAAATTGACTAATTCAAAACATGATTCTTGCTACATTTTCCCTGTAATATGTATTATTTTCTAATCTTATACATTTTAACTTTTATGACATCACCAACAAAATCTCACTTACATAGCCTACAGGGACTCTGTGCTGTAGTATAACCCATACAGTGCAGTAATCTGCAGTATACCTCCTCTCCAAAGCATGGCCATACCTGTTTTATGTATCTTGTGTGTCCATCATGCAATGTCTGGCATTACAAATTTAATTATTCCATGATTTGTTCATTTTAATAGTTCATGTTTCACTATGGTAATACCTTGATACTGTCATACCTTTGTATACCTTTAAGCTGGTGAATGCTACCAACAGTAAAGTTTTAAAAGAGAATAAACATAAACCACTATATCACAGCACTGCTTGGAATCTGGATGCAAATTTTATTTTATTACAATAGCCACATTAGAAATTTCCTTTTAAACTGAACATGACATAGTATTGCTTCCTGAATAAATTCTAATAGATAAATTCTAATAGCCATTAATAGGAAATGATTACAATATCATTCAACAAAAGTATCTGACTGTGATACAAATGGTGTTCATCTCTCAGCATTAGAATCCAAGGACTGGCTCATAACTCCTCATCATACAGGTGGCCTGACTTTTGCAGTTTTCGTAGCTGTTGGCTGTTCCCCTCTGCAGTGTTTCCAGCTTAGTACAAGTAAGCATTATTTGGGTTGAACAGAGTACTAGAATGTTGAGTAAATAATGTATGGCATAATATATTTTGTTTATTTACCTGGAAAGTTTGACTTGGAACAAGACAATGTTCAGCAGATGCCCGAGGAGAAACACTCCAGACAAATGCCTTTGCAACGTGGGAGGAAACACACAAACACAGGGAGGACATGCAGACTCAGCACAGAAGGCACCCTAGCCAAGAGTCTAACCAGGAAACCTCTTGCTGTGAGGCGATAATGCAAACCACTGTACTACTGTGCCATATTAAAGGTAGAGTTCTTAGGGCATCATTTTACATTTGTCAGCATGGATGAAAATACTACCTCTCAACTGTCCAGAATTTCAGAGAATGTCCAGATTGTCGCCTTCTAGTTCTACTTTGTTCTTCATAAAATGTGTGCTTTGTTGGCAAATCATTGAAAATTAAAGTCAATAAGTAATGACAGAGATTTGAGTTTCAGACTTCATATTCTTCAGAAAATGCATTCAAATGGAAAAACCTATTATTCTATCAACTCTTTTTAAATTTTATAAGAGCAATATCTAAAATCTCTCCCAGATTTTGGGCCTTTGTCCTGCCATTATTTTTAGCTTTGTTTAGAGTTCTTATGCTAAGAGGTTGAGAAGTCTGAAATCAGCAAAATTATATGAATGTGTGTTTCTGTGTGCATGCCTGTGTGTGTGCCTGTGTGTGTGTGTTCATGTGTATCTGTGTGCATGTGTGGTGGGAGTCTGCTCTGTACACTCTACTAGATGTTTAGACATACCTAACTAAAGGTTACTGCTTTTTGTTGTCCTTCTAATGACATCACTCAGCTGTTCTCAGTAAGGACACAGTGACATTATTAAACATTCTTGTTTTTTCTGTTATTAAACATTCTTCATAGAAAATTAGGAATGATGTTGATATATAGATACATACTCTAATATATAGGTTTATGAACTTATTCATAAAAATCCCACTTAGAGCAATGGGTATATATGTATCAGGATTAATCTTTTTCATAATATAATATAACATATATTTTATTTCATTTATTTTTTGTACACACACAGAGAGATGCATCTTCATTTTTTAGACACACAGCACAATATACAAAGACAACATTAGCAAATGTTTTTAATGTTTTTTAATGTATATGGTTTGCATATTATGTGTTTTTAACAGGAAAACTTTTTAAAATAAGTATTAAAGTATAGGACATTTATGTAGCACTAGCACTTTAAAAATTAGGCATGTAATTAATTAATTATTTAATCAATCAAGTATGACTCTTATATAAAGTGTTGGCCAAAGGGCAGTTCTTTGTTCTGATGAAATCTAGATATGTTTAGATGAAAGCGCTCAACAAAACTTAATAAAGACGAAGTACTTTTTTGTATTCAACAGTGACTTTTTGAGTCTGAATCCACCTACAGAGAAATAGCATCTGTTTGTTTCCTTCATACTCTAATATATGGCACTATTTAACCATAAGCAAACATCTAACAATTTATAATTCAGAATGCAATGCATAGAGCTGTCAGTATTAAATGATGTGGACATGGTAGTAATCCAGCATATCCAAAACTGTGAACTTTAGCTGGCCTCACTTACTTAGGCATCCACTTTTTTTCAGTAGAACAATATAGATTACAGTTTGCCCTCTTTGGTGAGAAAAAGTCTGGAGTATTTACAGACTGTTAGCTTGATGAAAAATAGTGATACAGAATCTAAAGCATTCCTCAAGGCCAGTGGTATAAAGAAAATCTGATAAGCGTTGCTACAATGGGAGCCTGATAATGATTTTTTTTAAATGTGTATCAGGAAAGGAGAGGATCTACAGTATAAAGTATTATATTACAGGTAAACTGTGTTTTCTTTCACAATATAACCTGAATTCCAATTAATTTACTTATGTTTTGATACAGAAAGAAGTGTCTCAATGTCACCTAAAACCAGATGACTTCTCTAGAAAGTTCAATTCAGAGTGACTTTAATAAGTAAATTACACAATATCACAGTTCACAGTGTTACAATGGAAAACATCGTTCCAACGTTCTTCCAGCTGTGCAGCAGTTAGTTCATGGAACTTTCTGTCTTCCATGTTTTATGACAACCAGCTGCATTTATAAGCTAAAGAAAAGAAGTTAAGGTAACCATTAACTAAGTTCAGTCATACTGAAAGAACATTTTTCCGTTCTGTGCTGAAGAATAACTCAGCTTATTATTTTTACCATGTCCAGTGCACTGCTGTAATAGACCTAGAGAATAGCTATTTGGAACAGACCATGAATCAAAGCACCACACACGCACAGAGATGCAGAAACATGCCTAGCACAATTGAGGTTTTCCTACTGCAGGTACAGCTCATAGTGTAATGTAGTCTGAAGTAAATTATCAATTAACTAGGCAGAAATTCACAGCCCGTTCTGCTGCTAATTAAAATACTCACCTGCTAAAATTGCAGGCCCCAGAAGTGTAGCTAGGATGGGGTGAAGGGTGCAGTTGCCCTAGGATGAAATGTGTTGGGGAGAGTGATCAGCGGATGACAACTGGTCATTAGTGAAGTTCTGGGATTCATTTCTGTACTAGTATTTCTGAATGCCAATAAGGAAATTAATTCTGATACAGCTTCTCTGTTCAGAACCGAACCACTTACTTCAATGCTTTGTGAGTGGTCTAAACTGTAACAATCGGCTTGCTACAAATGTAGCAAGTGCTTTACTATACATACTCTTCAATATATGGCACTATTTAACCATAAGCAAACATGTGGCACTTTATAATTCAGAATGCAATGCCTGAGAGAAGTGAAGAGTGCCTGATTGAAGAATGAATCTTTTCTGTTTTTTTCACTCTTCAGCTTAAAGTTGAGGGGCACCAGATCGGGGAGCAGCAACGACCTCTACATGAGCCAGCCACAGCTGTGATAAGACCCAAGGCGAAAGAGAAAATCCTGGAACTGCATGTAGGAGTGACATGAAGAAAGCAGAGTAGCAGAGAACATGGACATGTGTCAGTTCATGCACATGCTGTACATTGCACCAGTATGGAGAAATCAGCAAGCCATATCAAAGAATTTTTTGCAATATCTTAATCTGTTTTTTTTTTGTCCATAAAAAGACTGGGAATGAGTGCATAAGACAACAAGGAAAAAAGATTTCAGGAAGCAGAGTAATATACAAAAAAAACATCAAAAAAAAAAAAAAAAAAAAAAAAAAAAAAAAAAAAACAGCAGGGAAGGTAAGAATGGGGGTGGGGACAGGGAGGAAGATATCTATGTTTTTAGAGACAAGTGCCCAGTTTTCTTCTTTATGGAAATGGGAAGATGGGGAAGGATGGAAGGATGGAAACTAAGAGAAGGGGAAGCTAAAAGGGCAAGGTGTACAAGCAGGGACACAGGGACAAACATTAAATATAGGCAAAGACAGAGAGGTGAGGTGCTGAGACATTGTGGGAAGGGGGCAGTGGAATTACAGACACACAGACAAATGTAGTACACTGGTGATGGGGAGGACTAGGCAACAAGCAAGGCAGGGAGGACACTAGGATGGGGGATTGGGTGGGCATGGCCTTTTGTATTGTACTGCTTGTGCAATACCAAGAGAGTAGTCGGTCTGTATCTCAATCATCCTTCCCAATGGGCCCTGCTTGAAGTGATACTGGCAGAACAGGCATTAATGCAACTCTGATAGCCACAAGAAGACCCTTTCCAGACAGCCAATGCAGGCTACTAGATGCTGGTCTGTCAGCTCCCACACTATCTCCACCAGCTCTCTGTAGGTGATGTACTGGTCACCCCCAGCCATGCCACTGGATGGAACAATGACACCTCCATCCAGTAAAGTACTACTAAAGGTAGTGAGGGGGTTACCTGTTAACCTGTTTGTCATCCACTGTACCCAGGCTTGAATCCAGGTGGAGTGGATGCAAGGGAAGGTTGGATTAGATAGATGGTTGAAGACCTGGGCCACACTACTGGCACAGCCATGGCAGATGCTATAGAAAATGCCAGCATAAAGGGAAATAAAAATTAAATAAACAATAAATGATATTGACAAAAGGAGTGAGGAGAGAGAAAAAAAACAAGCATGAGACACACATATGGCAGATACTACCTATACCATCAAATAGCTACATACATAATACACAAACAATAACACTTATTTACTAGTGTGATGCAAGCTACTGCCTAAAGTTACTATACTACTGCTTCTAAGCTATGATGGGCTGAAAGGACAACTGTGAAACAACAATAAATCCCTTCTGTTCCTGGTGTGTGCGCGCGCGCGCGCGTGTGTGTGTGTGTGTGTGTGTGTGTGTGTGTGTGTGTGTGTGTGTGTGTGTGTGGGTGTGCGTGTGTGTGTGCAGATGTGCAACATGTGGTAAGAGTAGTGTTGTGGCTACTAAGACCAATGGTACCAGAGTGATGCTTTGGACTTCTTTCATAGTATACATACCTTCATTAAGATGTTCTATACCTAGCAAGTATAAAAAGTGTGGCACTACAAAGCATATGCATATATTTGTGATCTGCAAATATCTATGTAACATATTCATAATCCCAGCCATGTGCATTATATATCAGGCAAGCCTTAATCTAACAGTACCATCTAAAAGGGCCTCACACTAGCACTTTGAAGACATAGTAGCAGCTACATACTGAATGAACTTAGAATTACTGTATTTAGAAAAGAAACATACCTTTTTACCTAGAAAGCCTCTCTGATATGGAAGGCTGTTCCCATAATAGTCTCCTAAGCTAGTAAAAAGGAACATAAAGAAATCATTAAGTTACATGCTCAAAAACATCATATTGATCAGATATGAAAACCAATAACTGAGCGATCAAATATAAAAACTTACAATAAATCTAAGGTACCTTTCTCTGACCATTTCTTCCCATTGTCTAAGAAGGTCAGAATGGTGCCTCCTCTGGTCATTGTGGTGGTGCCTGCACTGCTCACTAGAGCAGGATATGCCAGTGGTATCAGACATCAACCTGGCAAAACTGTGTGAGACATCCAATTTATATTAGGAACCCTCCTAACAGACCCCAATCAGACACTTCCAGTGGTCTCCATGCAGCAAAAAACAAAAAAAAACAAGCTTTTACTTTCATTGCTGCAAATACAGGCAGAACACAAAACCTGGTTATCCAACATGTGTGTTGTACTGCTCACAGAGCTATTGCAAGGTCACATGCTTTCTACCACACAGGTGCGCCATAGATTGTGTTAGGGTAGATATATGCCAACTAGTGATGCGAATGTTCTCACATAATCTTTCATTTTCCTTCCGTAGTAGGATGCCCAACTATGGCAATCACAGGAAATGCTAGTTGTCCCATAAGAGCAGCAAGATCCTGCTACAGGCCTTACCTTCTCCATGGTTGGTAATGATCAGCCATTATAAATTTGACTAGCCCTTTCACGACCATACCTGGTGAGATTTTGTGAATGACATTAATACTGTCAGTGGCCAGAGCAGAAATTATGAAAAAGTGACACACTTGACTATCAGCATGATTGATGCTGTTTAACGGAAGGCATTGACTGATCAATTTATGTAAAGTTAAATGGATGATATTCACCCTGGGCATCACTACAGTGGCTCTACTTGACAGAGGCACTGGGAACTAAGGTTGGGTGGCACGATGCCAGGGTAATCCTATGGGCTAGGTTTGTAAAGGCTCCAGGGCCATTAGCCTAGTACACACCTATGAACCTATGAGCCTATGATAATTATACAAAAGAATATACATTATGTATAATGTTTTCAACTGGGGATATGTTAATATGGTTTGTTTTCTTTTATATAAATGTATGTTTGCCTATGTCTTAACTGATAAAGATATTAAAAACCATGACTGATGCTGCTGAAGCTTGTGTCACCTGACTGGCACAGGAGCTAGGGGAAATGGGAGGCTGGCTGTTGACTGAAACTACTTTTAACAGAGATGAGGTACTTCACCTTTCTGCATGTTTTTTTGACACATTGAGACACCACAGCAGAGTCCTAGATATAGGAGGTAAGCTCGACCAGCCACCTAGAAAATCCACTGGAGATGCCACATCTGGGTAAGTCTTGACAGGATGAAGTAGCTGCATATTGAACAAATGTGTGGTTTAGTTAAAATTAAAAGCACTGTCACATCTTTTCACAGGATCATCAGAGCTTTAGAATCAGAGACCACGAGCAAAGAGTAAGTTGCCTTTTATTCTGACCTCCCAGTATTCATTGAGACAGTGGGATTCAGGTATTGATGATGGGTCTCAGTTTATTGTGGTGCTTTCCTTTGGTGTCTTCAGAGATGGCATTTTATTAGGCTCATCAACCATGGATACACTGCTGCCTGACATCGCAAGTAAGTCTGGTTCTGTTGATGATGGTAGCCAAAATTCAACATGACCATGGTCACAGTGCTAGTACTGGACATGGGCAATGAGGTGTGCACCTCCACACTGCAGTCAGCTGACATAGCCTCTGTGCTTGTGGAACCCACCACAAACACCACACAGGACACACAAAGAGAGGAAGTCGCATGCAGGTCTAATCTTAAAGGGATGTCTCTCCCTGCACTGCTTTCCCTATTGGTTGCTGCAAGCTCCACTTAGCATATGGAAGATGATGATGAATGCCACACCGGTGGCCTTGCATGCCATGGGTGCTACCCCCTACCTAAGCTAGTTTTCTCAACGTTCGCAACTCAGCATATGTGCAAGTGCCCCATAGATTGTATCACATAGTGACATGCTAACAGTACCATTATCTCTGCTGAGATGGTAGGTATTTTATAAGGTGTTTATGATGACATCTGAGAGCTCGTGGGCCACGTGTTGTGTAGGGACTTTACATTAAGCAGATAGCCCTGTGCATACATACATCATTGCAGATGCAGTTCCCATGGCAGCTCTGCATCTCTCTCTGATGGTGATGGCCATTGTGGAAGGGAGAGATCATAGTTAGCCACAAGTAGTACCACCAACTCCAATCTGCCATCTAATGTGGAGGGAAATACTGTCTAATGTGGACATTCACAAGGGTAAGGTGCTTATACCAAGTTGATTCATGACAGGAACTACCACTCATAGAACACTCATTCCTCTTGACATGGTATGGATGCTGCCATTCACCTCCTGTGGGTGCCCTGGACCTGTCTGTAAGATCTCACCACAGCACTGCAACATCCGCTGAGGCTGTGTCTCAGAGCACACACAATTTAATGTCCACAAGGACCAGCTCTACATACACACACACACACACACACACACACACACACACACACACACACACACACACACACACACACACACACACACACTTGACAATGTGCCCCTCTCTGTAAAAGTCTGACTGCGTTCCATCTCTAACAAAGTTCTTGAGACATTTTTTGTGTTGAGGCAACAGACTTTATTCAGAACAGATTTAGCAGCTTACTGAGTTTTCACAAAAGCAAATATAAAAAGGCAGACTAAAAAGGCTAATTTATATACATAAAACAAAAAACTCAGCAGGTTCTAAGGAAGTCTTAATGAAAGATGTAAGATGAAAGTGCTTAACTGGAGTTTTATTTTCATTTTTTAACTACGACCCCTAACTGGGAAAAGCTGAAATAAGAAGAAGAAAGTGATTATTTCCTGCATCTTGGGACTTGCTTTACTGGCTTGGATATTTTGTTAAAAGCTTACCTGTTTAAAGCCAGTGTGGGTAATATGTGGTAGTTTGGTGTTTCATATACATAAAACAAATCACCATATTTTCAGCTGATTGTTACATCATACAATTGGCATTCAAATGACAGCTCAGGTTGATACATTTTAGAAGGTTCTCCATTTTTAGTGGGTTTCCCATGATTTAACATTTAGTAATTTTCCTTTACACGAAGCAGTACTTCATTTATAGGACATTTGTTATAAAAAAGGTCACAAGCTCAAAGGTAGTCTGTCTAATTATGCTCTTCTGACAGTGTCTTTCATATGCACTGCAACTTTTACATACAAAACTTGACAATTTTTTTTTATCTTAACTTGAAATAAACAGTTGTAGCATGATGTCTGAAATAATGTCATAGAACACAAGCATTCTTCACCACACCTCTACTCCAAATGTAAATTGATTAACTCCATTTAATTTCAAAACAAAACTAAGTGGAAAATACCCTCCAAAAACAAGTATCAATAATTCCCCAATATACTAAAATCCTTCTATGAGGAGACATTCACCCCGGTCCTGGCCCCAGTTATCACAATGAACATCAAGACAATTCTCTTCCACACACTACTCTAACCATACAATGGTGAACCTCCAACTCCAGTAATCTAACTTTTGCTGTCATAAATATTAGAAGCATAAGAAATAAAATTGCTGAACTACATGCCTGGATTACCCGACATAAGCCTGATATTCTCACTGTAACTGAAACTTGGTTTAAACCCAGCATAAATGACTCCCAAATTGCACCTCCTGGTTATAATATCATCCGTAATGACCGCACAAAGAGGAAAGGTGGTGGTATTGCTTTAATATTTCAAACTATCACATTTTCCCTTACAACAAACCAATACCAAAATTCAGTTCAGCAGAGCTTCTTATTACGTTCCAGAAATTAACCAATTATAAACAAATATGTATCACTGCCCTTTACATCCCTGCTGGTGTCAATACAGCTATACTGGAAGATATCCTGCAATGGATATCCATAAAAATTCGACAAGAGAAAATACTACTAGACAATGTGAATTGATTGGACATAAACTCTAACCTCTCTACATCTAGCATGAACTTATTCAGTTTCACACAGCTAATTAATAGGCCTACACATTACAGCACGACATTAAGTTTCCCTTTTCGACTGGATCCTAGTATCAGACCCTAGCGAATACACAACCACTGGTACAATATCAGATTCTCTCAGTGATCATCTCCCAGTTTATACAACCACACATTTTACACATCAACTTAAACAGCATGTTTATAAAACAACACACAACCTTTCCAAGTTTAACCCAGAAATGTCCATTACTACCCTATCATCTATTAAATGGAACTCCCTAAAATTCCTCCCTGTAGATGATGCTGTAAATGAATTCAGTACAACTTTCCTGAATGTCCTAAATAGCCTTGTACCTCCTAGAAAGAAGAGACTAAAAACAAGTAATACAGTTTGGCTACCCAAAAAGAGTAGAGTGCTAATGCAGGATAAAGAAAAAACATGGAAAGAATGACAAAAATATAGAACACCCACAGTATCCTGAAACCTTCAGAATGCTTCACAATCGTAATAAAAAGCACATAAATGAAGACAAAAAATAAACTATAACTTTTAGAATAATAGTAAACACAACCCTAAAAATTATTTTTTTCAAACACCTTTATTGAATTATCACTTGTGACACAAGCACATTTACATTTATATAAAAGTAATCAAACTACATTAACAGAGCAAACATTATACTTCACTTATATTGCTATATATCATATAACCTAAGAAATATATTAATTATTCAGTCCCTGCCTCTTTTTAAACAAGAAACATCTTTATTAAACTATCACTTACTACATAGGCAATCATACATTTATATAAATGAAAACAAACTTGTTGACAGCCATTAAATAAATCTTGCATCTCGGCCAAAAACTCACCACTAACCCCTCTCCCAATAACTCACCACTCAAAACCACAATACAATTCAACTCTTATTTCATAAGGTAACATAATATCATCTCTAACCAAGGACTCACCAGCATCTAATCCTAACCTTTCTCAACAGCCATATATCACCACATACACATTTACTTTCAAACCTGTGCCCATATCCTATATAAAAATACTCTTAGACAAACTTAAACCATGGTCTACTTCACCAGATGACCTTCCAAGTGAGTATTTGAAAACAGCATGCAACAGATTTGCCTAGCCTGTCTCAGTCTTTATAAATAGGTCAGTCCAGGAATCCCATGTTCCCTGTCTCTGAAAAAGTCACACATTGTCCCTCTGCACAAAGGGGGAAATTCAACATGTGTTGCTAACATTAGACCTATGGCAATCTTATCCCTCCTCTCCAAAATACTTGAAAAATGTATTCAAAAACAATTGCTAAAATATCTCCTGCAGGAAGAAGTATTATGTACCACACAACATGGCTGTCATCCTTCTCATAGTATTAACACTGCGCAGCTGGAGATAATGGCAAACTAGTCTCCTCCTTATTTCTAGATTTGTCTACAGTTTCAACCTAGTTTTTCACAGCAAACTTCTACTTCAAATGTCCTCATTATGTCTCACTCGGCCTACCCTTCCATGGTTCAAAAACTACCTGTCCAGTAGGTATCAGTCAATAAAATGGCACTCCATCCTCTCTCCATACCACACAGTCTCCACTGGGGTACCACAAGGCTCTATCCTTGGTCCCCTCCTCTAACATTCTCAGTAATACCATCCACACATAAACACAACAGGCCTCCCTAACACAGTACGCAGATGACTCCACACTCATTTGCATATCTGACAACATGCACACCTTCAAAATATTACTCTGGAAGCTTTAACAGGCACTGAAACATGGCTTTGTAACTCACAGCTAATACTCAACCCTAAAAACAAAATACTACCCTCCCAAATCACTCTTCCATGAAAAAAACAAAATTTAAAGTCCTTTCTCTTTATAATACATCCTTTGAATTCACTTCTGATAGAAAATTATTAGGGATGATAGTGGCTGATTATCTTAAATTCAACCTGCATGTACAAAATTGTATAAGAAAAACTCATCAAAAACTAGGGATGCTTTATAGAGCCAAAAACTTTCTCACTGACGCAACTAAAACTACACTTACCACTACTTATCTCCTCCCACAATTCTTTACTGTGCTCCCATCCTTATTAACCTTCAGGCATCACAAAAATCAAAACGTGAACAATATTATATCAAAGTTGCTAAATTTGCAGCAAATACCCCCCTCAGAATCCACCAATGTATAGCACTAAAAAGCCTAAATTGGTTAGAACTACCCTATCAACTAATATATATACACAATTTCTTACTGCCTATAAAATTATTCAGAATCCATCTGCTTGTCCAGCACTAAATACCATTCTGGACAACTATGTTGCTACCTGGTCATTTTGATCCAATGACCAAAAACTTCTGCCTGCTCACAAACCTGTTAAATTTGATGGGCATTCTCTGTACTCATACCGTGTTGCTAAGGCCTAGAACTCCTTTCCTGTAGCCATCAGGTCAATACCCGCCCTCACATCCTTCAAAACCTTTCTGAAAGACTGCCTAGCTAAAAGCTGGCTCTGTTTTTGCTCAACAGCAGGGTAAACTATATCCCTAAATGTGAACAAATACCTAGTCATACCTTACACCTCCTTATTCTTCCGTCTTCACTCACGTCCTTACTTCTCCCCTGACTTTCTCTCTAAATATGACATAAACCTGCTTTTCTCTCACTTCATACTACAGCTCCCGTTTGTATTATACTAACTTACCTTTAATTTCTCTACAAATTGGGTAACATTTCTCTAAATATTAAATCATAGTCATATAACTTGCATTTATTCTTAACCAATGTTTTCATATTATGTCTAATTTGGTATAAATATTTAAACCATAGTTGTTTTTTATATTATTTTTCAAGATTGTAAAATGATTGTTCTTAAAATGTTTTGCAATGCTTTGGAGCTTTTCTTCCCAGGCCTAAGCTGAAAATGAGCTCCTACCCAGTGAAACTTTCCCAGTAATCAAATGTCAGCAAATAAATAATAAATTATTTTTGGTCTAAATTACCTAGAAATAATGTTGAAAATAATTACACTTGAAGAAATCCATTCTGACAGAGGCAGTTCTGTTCTGCCTAACACTCTAGGCCTTTGCATATGATGATAACTATGTTCTGCCCTCTGTAATCTGTTATTTGGATAGCCAGTGTCTGATGCACAATGTGGCCAGTTTATACATGGAATAGTACAGCCTGGGTGAACGTTTTCATTCATCATTTTTTTCTTTTCTGTATATGACATTATTGTCATCTAATGTATAAACTAGTGCCATGGCATACTACACCTGCCTTCATCTGGCATACTCCTCTCTTGTTACCAACTTCTCCACAGGCTCCTCTTCCACTTCCAAATCTGGGAGTTCTTCCTCCTGAGTGTGTCCACCCTGCTGCAGCTGTTTGAATATAATGATGTTATGTAACACAGCACATACTGAGAATGATTGCTGCAATAAGTCAACACACCACAATGTCAACAGCAAAAATATTGACCACAAAAGGTCGACATATGCAAAAAGTCAACAGTTGTACTAGAGTGACAATCCCCATTTGAGGGATTATTATCTTTCTCTGGGAATGTGCAATCTTGGAGTGAGTATATATGATTAGCAGGGGGTATGGGTGGTGCAGCTCCCAAAATGGGCTTTAAAAAAATGGTTATTTTATTTTCTGTTGGTTGCATGTAGAAAGGGTTTTACTTGTACATGCACAGTTGAGTGTGAGCATTTCTGTTGTTGACCTTTTGTGATTGATGTTCAACATTGTGTTGTGTTTACATAATCTAGCAATCTCACGGAGAGTATCTTACTGCACATGGCAGGGATATACTGCTAGATACCCCCGGATACATCCAGTTAGTGGAAGCAGACCTTTAGCTGGCCAAACACATGTTCTTTGGTGAACCAGGTTTGTGACAAAGTACAGTTATGGCTATTCTCTGACATGGTTTGGAGATTTCTGACAAGTGCCATTAACCATAGCTCCAGGGCAGATCCAGGATCACCAATAAGATGCCCTTGGGTGAAATCACCCAACACAGGCTGCTGATATAAGTTGCAAATGTACCATATGTGGGAGTGGTTGGTACTGCCTGGGTGGTCTGCAGACACATTGTATATTATACCCTGTGCATTACAGACATCCTGACAGTAAATGGAGTGAAACCCCTTATGGTTGATATACTTTCTTCCCTGTTCCCAAAGTGGAGCCTATATATGGATGCAGTTTAAAGCCCCCAGTACCTCAAGGAAACTGGCTATCTCATAAAAAGCCCATGCTATTTTGCTTGTCTCCTCTGCAGTATGTACAAATCACATATTCTCCTCCATGTGCTGCAGCATGGCATTGAGAAACTGGTGGAGTATACGTGAGGCAGAAAAGTACCCTGAATACATCCACTGTGCCCACCACTGGTTGTTGAAAGGTCTCTGTTGTTAGTATTCACAAAGCCACACATATCTTGGTATCCAAAAGGATAGGTACTCCATGCATCCCACGGGTCTACATATGACTAGTTTCTGCATGGTGACTCTATCCACATGGTGGTAGATCACAATTTCAGTGTTGTGGAGGGCATGGAATGTTAGGCACAAATGGATGACATGACGCTGCAGAGGGTGACAATGCACAACTCCATGAGTACTGGTGGTGAGTACAACCTGTTGCATATACAGGTTTACTAATACTGTGGCTAATTCATACATGTTTTTGTGATTTGGCTCCTACAACTCTAGGATTTTATTGTGGTCATTAACTCTGGAGCTAGCACTACTGGTTGCAGTATATATATGCATCTGTGAATACTTGCATATGTGAATGGCCTCACTTTAATAATGGTGCTCATTAGCATACTATACAGGCCAGAAAATTTCTCGGGCTTCCTCATTCATGCTCATTGTGTCTCTCAACTGTCCACACCTTTCATGCTCTGAATCCTGCTGATAGTTCCAGTTTCTTGTAGCAGCGCCTTGAAATTGGAACTGTAATAATCTCCTTTCATTTTGCAAAGTAGATCTATGATTGTCTCTGAAAAAAATTGCTATTGAAAACAGGCACATGTGCTTAATAGGCCTTAAATAGTTGCTAAAAAAAAATTGCAAACAGTACTGATTACACATGCACATTTCTGCCTGCCATTAATTGTTAAACGGTTTGTGAGGTAAAATATATTTATAGATGTAAAGTAGATTCCTTCCTAAGCCACTCTGCCCAAATTGAAGACTTAATGCATTCTCCACACTTTGCATTGTATTTTGTGAAAGAATCTAGTCAGCAGTCAGTGTCACTAAAACTAAGGAATTTATTGTACAACTAAGTGCCCCCCCTCATTCGGCATTTAAATTTAATCTGTCTTCTTTTACGTACACTGAAATTCAGTGTGCGAAAAATGCATTTTGGAGTCTAAAAAATGTAAGACAGCATAGAAATCCTTGTGCTAATACATTCCCTTGATTTTTTTAAACTATAATTTAGGCAGAGTTTGCTGCCATCTTATGGTGAAAAGGCATAATAACAACAAAGGAGTTGTACCTTTTTTTTTTTTTTTTTTTTTTTTTTTTTTATAGGTTTATAGGTTCATAGGTTGGTACTAGGCTATTAGCTCTAAGGCCTAGAAAGCCTAGCCATAACAATTCCCTGGATATTTCTTCCCATAATATTTACTTCCCTGGACCCCTGTCTAGCAGGGTGACTGATGTGATCCCCGGGTTGAATTTCCTATCTCCCATCCAATCGTCAAGGTCCCTTTTGAAGAAGGCCAAGGAGGCGCTCTGCTTGACATGTATGGGCAGTCTATTCCAGAGTATGGGGAGTCTCTGGGTCAGGAACCTATCCCTCCAACATGTTTTGTTCATTGAGATGACAAGGTTTAGATCCCTGGAGCGTGTGGCTCTGAGGGATTGTTTTTTTTTTAGTATTTCATTATTTAATTCCCTGATACTTAGTTTACTCAGTTCAAGGATGCAGGTGAGACTACCCCGGTTCCCAGTGGTTGAATGGCAAAATAAATAAATAAATAAATAAATAATTGAGTGAGACAAGTCTTCTTCTGTTGAGCAGTTTCTGATGACTTCTTGCCCTGATTCCTCAAGACATACACTGATCTTATACTACTACACATGTATTACATATTCAACTTCTCACTCTTCCAACACAACTTCCATAATTTTTAGAAAACAGCAATAGCCAACCCCATCCCAAGTATTGCTAAACATTTCATCACTTCAGATTTTAGATCCATTCTCATCATAAATAGTAGTGTACCAGCAATGTACCTCATTCCTCCAATATAACATTCTCTCCTTTCATCAGTACAGCTTCAGGAAACTTAAGAGCACTCATATTGCCTTTCCCACCTTAACTGACACCATTTTTTTTCAAACATCTTTATTAAATTTACACAAATGGCAAAGGCAATCTTACATTTATATGAATAAAAAACATACAAAACGATATCACTTTAGTTGCAAACAGTTTGCATCACAGACACCATTGAAACAACTGTAGTTGTAAACATTATACATCACTTATAAACCATCCAGCCATTGTCAGTTAAGCATTATATAGCTCATTCAAATCTTGCCTCTTAAATCTCATTTCTGCTTTGCATATATTGTTCCCACAATTCCCATTATTTTCCTATGTAGTTCGCTCCTTCCCTTTTCTAAAGATCCCAATTCCACTTGTTTTATCTCTGTTACTATATTCACTACTTCTAGTAAAGCTGGTCTAGACTTTGATTTCCATTTTCTAGTAATTGCTTTTTGGCAGCCTCCATTATTAGACTCAGCAAAGCTTTACTATGTCTAGGCAATTCTGATTCTGTAGCATCATTCAGAAAATCATCTCCCCAGTCAGTTCAATCTGCTTACCCAGCATCTCCGACAGGGTCGGCAGGGAATAGTCTGCCAGCTCATCACACTTCCAAAAATATGTTCCCAGCTACCTCTTTCTTGCCAGCCACACCTCCAAAATTTGCTATCCACCTGAGGAAAAATTCTTTGGAGTCTACTTGGGGTATAAAAATACCTATGTAAACAATTTCAGGCAAAAATCCTAAATCTTCTAGCCTTTGTTGCATATTTAGGATATATATATATATATATATATATATATATATATATATATATATATATATATATATCCCCATTGTCTCTTTGTGAATTGCTTATCTATTCTCTCTTCCCAATCCTTTCTAAGCTCCTCTGATTGATTCTTATAATTATCATGCAATATTTTATATACTTTATTAATTATTCCTTTTTGAATGGCAGCTTCTGTTCTAGATTCTATTAAAAACTCTGCCAGTGCTGGTCTTTCATTTAGGAGCTGCCTATTTCTTTCTCTTTGCCTATACTCTGATATCGATCCTTGATAGGGAAGGCAATCTCTAACCTGCAGTCCAAATAAATTCTTGGCCTCTTCCCATTCTATTGACTTTCCCTTTCTAGTTATTTGCTCCCAATACCTTGATTCCTTTGCCAGTTTTCACCAATAAATTCCAGCCCCCTCTTCCCTATTGTCTGTATCCTTGACCACAGTCAACCCTATCAACAATATGTCTTTTCTCCATTCTCGTGCTGGTTTGGGGCTTAGAATTTAAGTACAGCAAATAAGGGATTCCTCAATGGACCGCTATTTGTCAATCTCACCAAAGCCTCTGACTCAATGGATCCCTCACTTCTACTCAACTCTCTCTCACTCTACAGTTTTGGCTGCTCCACAACAGACTGATTAACAAGCTGTCTCATTAACAGAACCTTCTCGGGTAAACACAATGGATTCCTTTCTCTGCCACAGTAATCACAGCAGGAGTTCCTCAAGGATCCATCCTGGTACTAGTTCTTTTACCATCTTTATCAATGCCCTCCATGTTAATTAGAATACATCCAACACCATCCTTTTCAAAATATTATATTGCAAAATATTTTACATCCTCTTTATAATCTACAATCATGGTTACTTAGTACGCCATTACCTGTGAGTCACAAAAAGACTAAATTAATGTTCTTTAGCGCTGCATAGAGTGAACTACCAGCACCCTTCAATCCTCTGCTATATGACCCACAACCAGTTTAGCTGGTCACCTCCTTCAAATTCTTGGGCATAGTACTAGACATGGCTATGTACACGAACAACATAAAAAATAAACCCCACCCTTTTTGGATGCTACCAAATCACACAATTTATTATTCTTGAGGTCTTCAGGGAAAAAAATAAAGTTGGCAGACATGTCCTTTAACCCTTGCAGAATATACCCTACCACTAAGAATTTCCAGGATCTTCAAACACTTTCAAACAAAATTTGCAAATTCATGTTACTTTCAGGTAAGAAGAAACACAGCTGTATGACTATCCAATGGGTTAAGTGGCTACCTGTCAAGGAGAGCGCTGATCTATGGTAGACTTCCTCTTATCCGAACTCTCTTTAACCAGCTGCCTGTTTAACCGGACATCAAATTTCTGCCGTAGCCCTTGCAAAAGACAACAGAGAAGAACAACACTTCTTCTAGGGCTAAATAATGACAGACATTTGAATTTCATACTTCATATTCATTAGAAAAATGTGCACAGATTTATTCAGAGTCAGCACACCATGAGGATGAAAACATAACATGTTTTAATATGTTTTGTATACATTTATATTGTCAATTTTAAGTGATTTGTTTAGTTTTCACTAGTTCACATTTTAATTAGCTGTAATGTGATTGGAGTGGCACTACCTAAGCAAAAATATTTAAACAGCTTTTTTATGAGTCACATTCATTCATGCATCTGAAGAAGTCTGTGTTAAACGAAAACGCACTTGTGGATATAAGCGTTTATGTTTTCATCCTCATGGTGGGCTGACTCTGAATAAACCTGTGTGCTGCACGTCGTCGGGCTACTTGTGCTGACTTTTTCCTATTTTTGGTCTCACTATATAGCACTTGCTTCTATTTTCTTTGGTCATTAGAAAAATGCATACTAACACATATCCTGTTATTTTAGCTGATTTATAACCTATAAATGCTATTTTGTCTGCATTTTCTGATTAACCGGACATTCATTTATCCAGCCTAAGGTCTGGTCCCAGCAAGACTGGATATGAAGGAGTCTACTGTGTTACTCCTTAGGCTTGTTCATAAAATACTCTCGATTTTACTTGCTCACTCAGTAACAGTGATTTCACCTGTTTACTCAGCAGCAGATTGTGCATCAAAGTTACCCCATAGCACCTCCACTCACTAACCATCAATATACAGATGCTAATTAGACCAATGATCTCCGCATCCTCCATGCCTTCTCTGTCCTTGCACTCCAACTACAGGACTCTGTCCTGGCTGAATTCTATAACACACCCGCTAATTACTCACCTAAGAAAGAGAACTCCTTGCCCTCGCTTCTGTCATCCCCCTGTAACATTAAATTCACATGCGTAAGCACATATCCCTAACTCTTTTTCTAACTCTATAACCAATTTATTCACCTTGGGACTTCTTCAACTCTCTCTTTTTTTTTCTCTTGCTGACTTTCCCTCCCCAATTCTAAACCCTCTTAGTTAACATACCCATTTAACTCGCTACCTTTTGCAACCTACTAACCATTACATTACCCTTCCTGCAACCCCTATTTACAGCTACTAGTACAGTACAAGCAACCAGTGACCTTTAAAGATTACAGAACTACAGTTGCACAACAGACGGTGCTACCCTGTAAAAATGTAAATACTATGCAACCTAATGCTTTGTTTAATCTTACCTGTATGCAGTTAACTCACCCTATCTTAACATACTCTTCCTTTTTGCACTCTCAGCTGCCAAACTTGTACTGCTTTTTCGATACTGTATCATAAGTACAATTTTGTAGTGAAATCAATGCTTCTTACAACGTTGTCCTACATTTTCAGTATTCTATTGCACTACTCATGCTGTGGCTGAAATGTGTCCATTTTGGACCAGTCCACTACCTTGATCAACAAAGTGAAATAAATTAAATAAACAAAGTTTAAATTGTTGTCTACCACTGCCATTGGTTCTTTAACCATTGTATATTTTTTTTATAATTTAACCATTTATTACGTAATTTGCCTTTTTACCATGTCTCATGATACTACATTTACTAATATTGAAGGTGAGTCATCAGTACTGCACCATGTGTGTATTTTTCTTTTTTGCAGCCTATAGTGGAGAACTCTGGTATCTTTTATTAAGTAATTATCTTACCCAGTTTGTGGTCATCAGCACCCTTGGTTATTCACAGACCATCTGCTATTTTAGTGGCTGGAATTCATAGACAAGTGCTGCTCACCTTTGCAGTGTTACCTTTTGGGTTAGTTGCAGCATGATGTGGCTCACAGTTAATTAGGTAAATATACACATCATTGAACATCATTGGCTTAGTGAACAAAGGACCAGATAACACAGCAGAAGTGCAATGATGATGGAACATAAGATGCTAGCCTGCTGTACAAGAGGAGCAGTGCCAAAGTACGACATGATTATGTATGTAACCGATATCACATCTGAGGCAGCGTAGTGTAGCTGATTTAAAACATAATCATGCATGCAATGTAGTATTGCACACCTGTAGCTCATGCTGGTATGGCACAAGAGAGGTAGCATAGCAGTCACCAGACAGGCCTATATAAGTATACCCTGCAAAGTGCTACCCATGTGCATAATATAAAGAGGAGGAAATTAGGTAGACAGGAAAGCAGGAAAACATATAAGGGTAATCATAACGTATGATAGGTGGGAAAAAAATATTTTTTTGTAGGGAAAGAGCTCCATTTGTAAGATTTTTAAACAAGGGTAGCTGGAGAAGGTAGTGAGAGATGGCTGTAGATGAGATATAGTGAGAAGGGCAGTTAACATGTGTGCAGAGAGACAAGCATAGAACATAAACTCAGACAGATAAGTTCATAGGTTCATATGTATATAGTAGGCTAATGACCATCAGAGCCTTTTAAGCCTAGCTGCTCAACCCAAGTCAATTGTGTCCATATGTATTATCGGCATTTATTAGGAGGGGTATGCTAATTAGGAAGTGTCTAAAGGTTATGCTGGGAGGGGTATGTTAGACAGAGGCAGACAATAATGCCCAAACTACCAGACATATGGGGGCCAGACCTAGAGTGAATTTCCAATTCCCCATCTATTGGTCATGGTTATGTTTAAATAGAGTTAGGAATGGACTCTGGTTCACATGGATGGGGAGCCTGTTTCAGAGCATGGGGATCCTCTGAGACACATATCTGTCTTGACAATGTCTTATTTATGTCACAAGCAAAATTTAAATCCTTGGATATAGTGGTTCTGGTGCTGTTTGTTTTTTAGATGAGCAAAAGGCTCATCAGTGCTGGGTCCAAGGACGCTTTGTATGCCAGGCATAGATCACCTCTCAGTAGCATGTGAGAGGCTGAATATAGAGATTGGGCTTTAAGGCGATCCATATAGGACAATGTATTTATACCTAGGATTCTTCTGGTAAGGAACCTTTGTGGTTGTTCCAAGTGTTGCGTATATCTGGTCAGGTACATGATGAAGGGGGACATAATACTCAATGCTAGGTCTTATAAGGGTCGAATAAAGTGGCACTATGACTTCATTGGACTTGGATCCCATATGCTTAATTATAAGCTGGGTGACAAAAAAATATTTTTTATTACCTTAGTCACATGTTGGCCAAAGGCCAGATTACTGTCTACATATGTTTCCAGATGCCTGACAACCAGATCAACCATTAGGGGTGCCTTATAGATAGAATAATTAGTCTTGGCATTTTTTCCAAAAGGCACTATAATGCATATCTTGGCACTGAATTTTAATATGTGACTTTAGCACAAGTCATTTGTCTGTGTTAAACCTCTTGTAAGATGCTTGTGTCATAGAAGAATCTATGATAGCTCCCAATTTGCAGTCATCTCTGAACTTGGCCAGCCAAACACCATTGACATTAGCCTTTACATCTGAAAAGTAGATGCCAAATAGGAGCAGACCCAGCAAGAAGCCCTGAGATACCCCTGCTGGTGAGTGGTCTCATACTGGAGGTGGTCTCACTAGTCCTGGCTCCCTGGGTCATGTAAGGATTTATGCTCAGTTCAGTAAGTTTGTTCGGTATATACTTCTCTGAGGTTCAGGCTAACATGGGGGGATTATGGCTGACAAAGTTCGCAGATGACTGCAAACTGGGGGCCATAATCGAATCTCCAGCTGACACAAGCATCCTCCAAAAGGGTCTCACAGAGACGGATGCTTGGTGCCAGAGCCACGGCCTCAAGCTAAATGCTAAAAAGTGCATAGTCATCCCCTTTGGGAAAAACAAGGTGCCCACAAATTACCACATAGCTGGTAATCCATTAAGTATGGAAGAAGTAATTAGAGATTTGGGGACCAACGTAGATAGTAATCTCTCCTTTGATAATCACGTTGCCAAAGTGGTTAGAAAGACCTTCTATATAGCCCACCTTATCACGAAAGGGTTCACATCTAGATCAAGAGAGGTCACTGTGCCCCTCTACTCGTCACTCATCAGGCCCGTAATTGAATACAATGTCCCTTTTGGGCTGTACCTTACCCGACACCTGCAGCAACTGGAGAGACCCCAAAAGTACCTCACCAAGAGGATCATGGGCTACAAACAGATGTCCTAAGCAGCTCGACTAAAGAAACTCCAGCTCTATTCAGTTGCTTACCGCCTACTCAGAGGCAATCTATGCCTGACGTACAAAGCCATGTCAAACTTAGAATTAATGGACATGCTCCACTTCAAAAAATCCAAGTCCCTTAGAGCTACACGCTCCAGGGACCTAAACCTCAGCACAAAAATAAATAGGACATACTGGAGGGACAGATTCATTTCCCAGAGGCTCCCCTCACTCTGGAATAGAATCCCAATTCATGTTAGGCATAGCCTCTCGCTGACCATCTTCAAGCGAAATTTGGACGCGTGGACGGGAAATCGCAAATTCATGCCTGGGATCTCTCCTGTGTCTCTGCTAGACAGAGGCACAGTAAACTAATCTTAAAAGGGTACCTTCTGTGACCTACTTTACAGAGGCACAGTAGGCTAATTTAATAGGGAGGCGGAAGCCAAATACACTCTGGCCAGGCTTATAAATGCCCTAGGGCAGATAGCCTAGTATCTACCTATGAACCTATGAACCTATGAACTATACTAGAGTGGGATATTGTATCAAATGTGGTCAGCAGATCCAGGTAGGCTCTATGCATTTTTCCCCTCATCCATTGCCTTGGTGACCTTCTCAAAGAAGGCCACCAGGTGTAGTAGACATCACCATGGTACAAAGCCTGTTTTGAGGCTATAGTTGAAAAATGTCTCAAGTGGTCCTGATAGGTCAGATTTCAAGCTATTTAAGAGGCATCCTGGATACTGCTGGAGCCCACTGAGGCTGTGTTTTTGGCTTTAGTGAGCACAATCAGGACCTGCTTCCTATTAATAGTTGGGGGGTTATGCTAGTAGCTATTTCATGTGGGGAGGCAGGGAGGAGTGGGGGGTGAAGTTTGAAATGAATTTGTCCTCCAGCAGATTCTCTATGTTGCTCTGCTCAGTGAAGGACGCACCATTGACTACCAGTTCGGCACACTGCTGTGTGC
Source organism: Protopterus annectens (assembly GCF_019279795.1). NCBI lineage: Eukaryota > Metazoa > Chordata > Ceratodontiformes > Protopteridae > Protopterus > Protopterus annectens. The sequence goes on from NC_056731.1 coordinate 1,137,898,782, forward strand.
TGTCTTTGAGGTTTTGGACACAGCTGTAGAAGGCCTTGTGGTTGTCTTCAGCTTGTGAGGCTATCTTGACCTTTTAATTTGCCTTGTTGGACTTGTTATTATTAGTTTCAAGAGTGCCTAGCATTATTGTAGTTGCTCTTCCTGATTTTAGTCATAACTGTTTTCCTTTTTTGATATACCCTATTAAGGTTATTCCACTAGTGTGGCTTGTTTTCAGAGTTTGTTTTGAGTTTACTTATAGTAGGCTTAGCAGCCTCTATACAGCCATTTACATAGTTGTACAGGGTGTCTGTGAACAGGTCCGCATAGGTTGCTGTGACCTCGGGGTTGGGAGTGGCACTGAGTTTTGACAAACTACTGTTTAATATGATATAGTTTGCTTTGGAATAGTTCCTAAATATTAAAGGGTTTGCAAGGGTTACTGAGTTGATTTTTATTTTGAAGGAGGCAGGTTTGTGGTGCAACCTCAACAATGAAGAAGTGACACAGGGAGTTGCAGCACTTTCCCCTGTTGGTGAGTACTAGGTTCAGTATATTTGAACCTCTTCTGGGTGTGCGCAATATCTGAACAAAGTTATTTGTGTTAACAGAGTCCAGGAATCATTGTGCCTGTGAGTTTGAGGCAGTGTATGTTTCCCAGTCTATAGATGGGTAGTTAAAGTCTCCCATGAATAGGGTATTTGGTTTAATGGTGAGTGAATCCAGTAGGTCTAGTTACCAGTTGTGAGATACTAGGGACATAGGGGATGACATATAGCCTGGTAGGATATGGTATTGGACTTTGTCTATACTGATTTGCATGTGGATAAATTCCAGAGTATCATCCTGCTTAACCAATCTAAATTTATACTTTGTTGTTAATATAGACTGAGCCTCCTGCACCTTTTGCCCTGTTTGTGCAGCTGATGGTGTAAATGTGTTAAACACACCGAAGACTTGCACTGCTAGAATACTTTCTGCAGATTTAAACCTTGTCTGGGTAATGGCACAGATGTCTGTATTATCCAGAGTGAGGAGAGCTTGTAAGGCATGGAGTTTCTTGTTTAGGCTCTTGACATTAAGCAGTAACAGCTTTAGGTTAATTTGGGTACTATTTACTATGTCTGCAGATTTGCCAATCCTGGGGATGACAGTAAATAGATACAGGCAAGCACAGTGTGTATAAATGGTGATGGGAAAGTTTCATCAATGAACAGTAAAAGGGGAAAGACATATAAGGGAGGGAAAACATAAGGATGGGGATAGCATGGATTATGGGCATGGCTTCATGCCAGACCAGCCCAGAGGGCAACAAACCCAACCATCTCTCACTGGGGAGGCTAATGTTATAGGCCAGTTAGTCCCCTGATTACCCGAAGGGTGATGACTGCCAGTTCTATGACTCCACTGTCTGTACCAGAAGGCACTTCACAATGCTGATGCCAGCATCTAGTTGCTGGCATGCCTCAGCAGCCACCAGCTGCTGCAACTCATGTTGGGAGGCCAGGAGAAACCCCTCCAGTCTACTTTTTTAGAGAGGAGCTTTTGGCACCCTCCTGAAAAGAAAAGATAGAGGGCACCAGTGACCCTTGCAGGTCACCTGTAACAGGAGGGTGATGTGATGCAGACCTGAGAGCTACTGGTGAGCCAGCACTGACTGCATTGTCTTGCACAACAAATGTAACCACTGCGTCTCACTGGACCTACAGAATGATGACACAATGGGAAAATGCTTGCATACATGTATATACTACATGCAGGATAGCATTCCTGCCTTCCTGTCTTCTGTGGCACCCAAAGATGTTCAGTATCTGCTCCTCTGCCACTGGAAAACCAAGCAAACATCCTTAGTACATATACAGTAGTTAAAGTAGTGGAAGATAATGGGACTGAAAAAATGCCTGCACTACATTTTAGGCTGAACGTCTGCCTCTCACTGGCACTGCTCACCAGAATGGGTGATGCCAGGGCCATCACTCACCATTCCAGCAATCTCATACCAGCCAACACCTTCTAAAATGGGTTATTATAATTGCTCATCAGGTACTCCTTGAAGTTTCTGTGCAAGAATAACAGGAACCTCCTGCTCTCCCTACCATACCATGTTGGAGCCCTGCATTCTTCACTGTCTGAGTTAGTCATTGCCACTCATTCAGGTCCACTTGATGTTCTAAATGGTAGTCACATGCACATAGATGATCATTTCTGCATTATGTGTCATGCTGCATAGATTGTTTGTGACACTAAGGCCTAATCATAGCACTCTACCATTGCTGTAGGTCATGATTGTAGTGCTGCACTGTGGTGTTACAGGTGTACACGTTGCATGCATGAACATATTGGTCACATGCTTTGTGGTAAATGTAATGTGTATGGTTAGTGCCTGCATGCCTGGGTAGCACATTCAACAACAACAGTGATATACAGACAGCAGCACTAACTGGCCTCATTAGCATAACTACCACACCAAATGGCTCCTTTTAGTGTAATATAAAGCGTCAGTAGCATTTTTTTAACATTTTTATTGAATTATCACTTAAGACATAGGCAAACATATGTTTATATAAAAAATGTTAACATGTTCACAGTTACAAACATTATACATCACATACATGCTTTTATATAGGTATCATCAATCCAACATAAGTGTCAGTGCCATTTTGAGAAAAAACACAACCATACAAAAATGAAATGGAGGAATGCAGTAGAGATTTTGCACATTTGGAGCTTCACATATATAAGGAAGGCATTCTGCCTGATAGGGTATATCAGCAAGAATAACAAACCCTGTAGTGGTCAAGCCTCACTAGTGGCATAGAGGGGTAAAACCTTGATTACAACTCAGGCAACCTGAGTTCAGTTCTTGGCTCAGGTGCTTAATGGTGAGGGAGGAGGAGGGGTGTATCTATTCTGGGAGGTGGAAGTGTGCTCAGAGTCTCTATCTAATAGAGCTAGTCCATCAAGACACCCTATCTCCTCTCGCAATGAAATTTATTGCAGTCATCCCAGCCTCGAGCCTCAGAAGTCAGTTTGTTGCTGGGCCCTTACTCCAACCCCCTGGCACAAAACTGCATTGTGTAGATCATCATTTCTCATTTATTGCCCCTAAACTGTGGCAATGTCTCCCTTAGGACCTCACCTAGCAAAGAAGCTACCCAAAGTGCAGGCTAGAATTCAAACAGTTCCTGATTGGTTAACACAAATGCAAATGGCAGGAAGCTGGGGAAATTACTTAATTATGAATTCTCTCCTATGAATAGACACCTTTTTCTTTCTTTCTGATTACCTCCTAGTCTATAGTGTTTCATTTAAGTTTTTGACTTATTATTTACCTCCAGGAGTATGTTGTTGGACATCATCCTGAAATAATCTAAATGGAGAAAAGATGAAGTCAGCAAGAAAAGGAGAGTAGAATTCCTGTAAGTGAATTCATCCTCAAGTCTTGGTGAGTATATTCATGCGCTGGACCTTGTTTTCACAAAATCTCACCAAGATGACACTGATATGTAGACTGTTCCTGGGTTTCAATAAACTCTGTATAGGCTTTAAAGAATCCAGTTGTGTGATAGAAGGGGATAGGGTGTTCCATAGCTTAGACACGGTGTGTGAGTATAGGCTTTATCCAGCCCTTTTATTGGGTTTAGAAACATTTAGGAGTTGATTGTTAGTGGAACGAAGATTTCTGGTGGGGGTGTAGGATTTTAAGATAGAATGGAGAGGAGAGCAAATATCTGTGTTGTATATTAGTTTATAAGCTAGCGTTAGTTGTAATGAAGGAAGTGGGGGAATTCAAGCCATTTTAATTCGTTAATGGCTTAACAGTGGTGAGTTTGGTGTGATAGTCCGGTGGTGAAGTTTGCTATTTTATAATAGAATGACTGCAGTTTGTTGCTTAGGGATGTATGCAGGTTAGTAAAAATGGGGGAACCATAGAGTAGGGATGGGAGTAGGAGGGTATTATCCAATTTTATTTTTGTGGGTTTATCAATGTATAGCTTCTGTCTGTAGAGTTTGCCATTTTAAAGTATGCTTTTTATAGCGTTTAGAATATGTTGCTCAAAGGATAGTTTATCATCGATAGTAATACCTAGTAATTTTGCTGACTTCACTACTTCGATTTTAGTCCTGTTATGGGTAAAAAATCTTAAAGTCATGTGGAAGTGTCATAATTGAAAACAATAGTAGTTTGGATTCTTTGGGATTAAGAAGAAGTTGTGTTTCATTTAGCCAAATGTCTATGTTTGTAAAGGCCTTTTGTGTTATTTTTTGGAGGTCGGAGAAGTTATTGGAGGAGGATATGATAGTAGAATCATCAGCGTATTGGATGAATGAACTTTGAAAGGAGACAGAGTGAAGATTATTTATGAACACATTATAAAGCAAAGGTCCTAGAATAGACTGCGTGGGATGCCTGTTTTATTGGCTATATATCCAGGTTGTTTGTTTTGCCATTTAACTGATTGTTGTCTGTTATTCAGGTAGTTGGAGAACCAGGCAAGGGTATGTTAGGAGCATCCTAGAGGTGCAAGTTGCTGAATAAGTTTAGTGTGTGATACTGTGCTAAATGGTTGGACAGGTGCAGTAAAAGTACTGATGTTAACAGACCAGTATCTGAAGCCTTGCTCACAGCATAAGTAAAAGACAGTAGGGCTGTTATAGTACTGTGTGCAGGTCAAAACCCATGCTGGGTAGGGGCAAGGAGACTGTTATCACAGAGGTGTGTTAGTATTTGCCTTTGTATACATTTTTCTAATATTTTAGATACTGGAGAGAGAATGGAAATAGGACAATAGTTAATTAAGTCATTTGTGTTTTCACCTTTGTGCAATGGGGTATAATGGACTTTTTCCAAATTTGAGGTATTATGGACTCTGATAGATCTATTAATTAGGATACTGATAGGGTAAGCTATTGCTTTAGCACCAAATTTCAGATATTCGGAGGGGAGATTGTCAGCAGATAAGGAGCAAGATCTTAATTTATTTAATAATTTGAGTACTAACTAGGGAGGTGGGTATGGGTTTTAGGGAGAAAGTTGGAATTGTTGGGGTATTGTTTATATCATTGTGGAATAAAGGGTGTGTGCTGAAGACCTTAGGTGTTGAGTTTGAGATTGTTATCTTATTGTTGGGGGGGGTTCTTTGGTTTTCGATGGGGGTTTTCTGACAAGTTTAGTGATGCTATCTATGAAGTGGGAGTTGAATATATCTGCTATTTTTTGTGGGTCTTTGGCTGGGAAAGGTGATGGGTTTTGTATTGTCCCAGGATTAAGGAGTGAGGAGACTGATTTCCAGAATTTTTGGGGGTTGTTTCTTGAAATAGATAATTGTTGTGAGAAGTAGTTTTTCTTATCATTTTTGACTAATTTCTTTGCTTTATTACAATGTTGTTTGCAATTAATTTCATTTGCTTGAGTTTTGTTTTTACGCCATTCTTTCCAGGCTTGGTCTCTTGATCAAAGCATTTGTTTAGTTGGTTTGGTAAGCCAGGGAGCACGATTGAGTTTTGTTCTTTTGTATCAGAGTGGGGCTAAGGTACTGAGAGTATTAATTTAGGTCTTATTAAAATAGTGTACTGCTTCTTCTAGTGGTAGTGATTTTAGCGGGTTCCAATTATGAATGTTTAGAGTGTTGTTGAAGGCTGTTTGGCTAAAATTAGTTAGGTTTCTTGATGGTCTATATGAGTGGGATTTTTTGCACCTGAGTATGGGTTCTATGCATAAGGGCATGTAGATGGTCGCTGAGAATGTTAGGGAGGGTGCATTCTTCAGGTTAGCCCCTGCTTGCTGAAACTCTCTTCGTGAATCCATAAAGAATTCAATAGCATTTCTTCCTTCAAGAAGTCTCTCTAGTCTCACTTACTAAAAGCAAATGCAAATGCTTCACAGACACTGGTTAATAAGCTTATTCCCTTCCTATTTGCCATCTTTTTCCAGTTATGCATGTCTCCTTTTTCATCCCAAGGCTTCTGAAGCAATATATAATGAATAAAATCTTTCAGTACATATTTTTTCTTACTTAGTTTATTTGCAGTAATGTTGCTTTTCATGTTTAATATCATGTATTATCATTGTATCTTATTTTTATATTTATGTTTAACTAATCCATTCTTTAATAAAGAATGACATCATTTTTTCATATACATTCGCACAAAAAGTGATTTCTAATGACCTACTAAATTTTTCTGGTATTATTGACTAATTGTTATCTTGTCTTACTTGTACGTCTAAACTATTTGTTTGGAATGTACATTGTCCTAGTATGTTTATATTTGTTGTACTCTGTTAATACCTTATTGGCCCAGGCTATGGCTGAAAAGAGTCCTGGAGCAGCCCACTTACCTGGTTAACAAATGAGAGATAAATAAATAAATACATAACTAACTAAATATACTATTCATGAATTAGCCTGCATAATCTATACTCAGTCCTTTCTAGCATCCCCCATGAAATTCCCATTGATACAATGATATGTGTATGGGCATTTTCTCTTTCATCAGGCATGGTACATATGATTTTACATTGTTCTCAGTTTCAGCATCTAGCTTTGGTCAGCAAAGAAACTTTGTGCCAGGGTCTTCAGTTTTACTAATCCACAACACACAGTTCCTCTAGTAGTATTTTTTTCTCATTTTACATGGAATAATAACATTATTTCTCCATAAGATGCAACTGTCCTCTATAGACAGAACTTAACTTCTCTTGTGATACACTTTTAATCTCTTAGACCCCAGAATGTCCATTGCCATTTCTGTTCTTGGATATTGCCATTTCAGTTTTTACTTTAATTGGAAATGATCTTCAATTAGAGCATTTATATGCACTGTCATTCCTTGTTTTATTTTATCAATAATTTCTGATAATGAAATTCTCAAATTAAGTGTTTCTATACTTTCTCTCTTTCCTTATGTTATTTTATCAATAGATTCTGGTAACAGCCTTCACAGGACACCAACAGCAATATTATGGACAATAAATGTTCTGTTTTTAGTCTGGTAATCACTTTATTTATTTATTTGCACTGACGAGACTGGAGTCCATCTCTAGAGACTTGCTGCTGTCATGGTGGCCAGACTCTCATGCTCACCAGACAGTGTTAAAATGATTTATGGTTTGTAACTTAAGTTAGATCCTCTAACCCAGTGGAACTGATGGAATTTATTTACTTCAAAAATCAAAGGTAAAACTGTTTCAGTTTGTGAATATTTTTCCTCTGATTAGGAGAGTGTTTTGGAAATGTAAGCTACAGGTCTTCTCTCACCTGAAGGCATAACTTGTTGAATCACAGCTCTATTACCCTATGCGGAACATCACCGGCTACTGTAAACAGGAGGTCTTGGACAAAATGTACCATTAATTCATCAAATGCTAGTAATTCTTTATATTTCCTACATGCATTCTGCTCCTAGAATTCCTTTGGGAAGGAATTGTCTCCTTTAACAAGCTCTTGCAAGGTGCAACAGCTGTAGCCTGATTAGCTACAAACGTCTCATAGAGTTTTACTAAAGACAAGAACTTCTTGCCACTCTTTTCCACAGATATGTGTGCATGTGTGTGTGTCTGTCCTTGCAGTACTTTCTAGAAGTTACTGAGATACCCACTCCTTGTGACTAATAAATTATCCAAGCATACTACCACATTTGGGAAATGGCAGGTACAGAACTCACTTCCAATAGTAATTTCTATCAAAATAGTTAGTTGCATTGTGTATTTATAATTACATCTTTTGCAGAGTCATCTTGAAGCAGTACTTCTCGATAAACAGATGCTAAACTACTTTTTGAAAAAATATTTCAACACAGAGCATGGTCATTAACTGTTCTGCTCTAGGAAAAAGATATATTTCAGTGTTAGCAACCTGAGTCATAGTTGACTTGCAACTGCAACAGAAATAAATTGGGATGTCCTGTGAATAATCTCATCTCTCTAAATTGAGCCATGCAACTGTAAGAACTGATAGGACTGTAGGATACTGGAATGAGCTGGAAATAGCTGGAAGAAACTGGAATGAGACTGGAATGAGTGTCTTTATCCTTTAATTATCCAAACTTGTGCTGAACAGGTGCCAGTCTTTCCTTTATAAGCCAAATCATCTTCCACCTTTCTGAAGTATGCACACAGTGTAGTTGGGTTAAAATACTTTTTTTATGAAGAATGGAAGTAGATATTAAGAATATCTAAATCAAATCTTAATGTCTGTAGCTTCTGCACTCATTATATTGTCCATATATTCTGTACTCAAAAATGTACTGTCTCCAGTAACAGTGCTGATAATTATGTCCATAGTTTCTGCACTCATATTCTGATAATTATGTCCATAGCTTTTGCACTCATATTCTGATCCTCCTGAATATTATTATTAATATTCTGGAATGCTAGATATTTGAGCTGACTTCTGCACTCATAGTCAAGTGTCTGTTCTGCAATGACTTTCTTAACTTGGTTCCCAAGCCTTGTACCATCCAAACAGGGTGATTTGTTTGTTCTCAATGTACTGCATATTCTGTTCTTATCAGTATTCTCGACTAAAGGTTATTGTTACTGATTGAGAGTGCATTCACTGCAACTGTATGCAAACTGAAGGCCTGCTTTAATATGGCTGCATTTCTAGACTTATGCAAAGATAATACTGCATTTTTTTAAATGAAACCTGACCTTACAGCAGCATTGCAATTAAAGCATCTACAATTGCAAACTAAAGACCCTCTCAAGTAATCACTCTAAATAATATTTCCAAACAGCTCACTTTCACCCTAGAATAGGGGGATGGGGGCACTGTACACTTAAACCCTTCATTTATGTATATATTAACTATGATCTTGCACAAATTTGGAAAACTGCAAACAGGTGTAAAAGCACATTAAAACCACCTTTTCCCTCTTTGCTAGCTTCAGTAACCTAAAAACAAATGAGATCTGTGACAAACCAAGTTCTAATGTTCCAAAACATCAACAGCATTGAAATGCGAGCTTCCATCTATGACATTTTGTAATATGATAATATGGCACACAATCAAGCATGGTGCTTCCATGAACTGAACTGACTTAAGTTTATTCTGGAACAATATGTATAGCCCATTTACTGATGATATCTTCTCCTTCTAGCCTTTTTACCTCTATATCAGTTCCTTTTCATCATGGTTGACAGGGGCAGACTGCCCATAACTTGAAGAAACAGTTGGTTCATGAAGATTACTGTTTTCACAGCACTCGGTATGCTCAGTTCCTTTTGAAACACTTCAGCATGTATTTCCAGGGAAGCATATCCTGGTATTGAAGACTATTTCTAAAAAGGATTTGTTTGTCCTGTCTAATAAACTAAATGGCAGTTTCCACAAAGTATGCATTTTGTAGTATTATTGTGTGAAACTAACATTCAGTTTAGATAAAAGTTCAAATATAGTACTGTGTGGTGTATTTTGTTCATGCTGTGCATTCCCAAACAACTACTGTTGTTATATTTTACCTGATTTGTGATTGTACTGTATGTTTATTGTAGCAGATCAGGTTTTTCATGCAGGTGGCCATTGCTCTTTCTCTGTGGTTGTCTGACCATGGAGTTAATATATTTAAGGGAAGATATGGGAGGGGGTGAGCAGGGGTACTTTCACCCTGAAAAAATAGATAATTACACATTGTAGTTATATTACTGATGAATCTTAATTTTGCACCGAAATGTACTGCTTCATCATTTAGCTTCCATTGCTTGGCTTTTATTCCTGTGTCCTTCAAATTATTGACATGAATCCCACTTCACGCATACTTTCCTTATACACTTTAATTCATTTGACACACTTCGATTCATATCTATTTTCAGTATAACACAGTGTTTTGTAACAAGCCTTCCCGCACAAAGTGGGACCATCTTCTTTCACCACAACTAATGAAAATTGTTCCTTTTGCCTTTCATTCCATACTGGTGATATACTCTAACACAATATTGACAAATGCTCTGCAGTACAGCTTGTAAGTGTTTTAGCATGTAATGCTTTCTTAGGAAACACAGATTAACATATTTTTCAGACCTGACACTGTCACCGCATCAGTCTCCCTACTGATTATCTAATCATTAAGTAGAAAAGCAGCTATAAGCAGCTCTTCCTCATTATTATTTAGAAATGAAGGCACTCACAATTCTGTTTCCTTTTTATAAACATACCTCACATTCTTTTCACAAAAGTTTTTTTACTCTTTGTTTGTGACTTGTATTTTACTAAGCTATGTTCTTTATATAACACCCAAATTTCCATAGTTACAGTAGCTTACTTCTTTGAATTACAATATTATGGGATATGATTTTATTTTTACAATGGTAATAAATCTTTTTACCTTTCTGATTGTTCGCCTGAATTTCAACTTTTATGTATTGTCCCAGTAGTATATCATAATTCCTCAGCTGTTGTATATGTCTATCTGCTATTTCCATAGTCACTACAATGTTGAGTGCCCTTAGAAATGCTAGATATAATTAGATGACGGCTTTTTCACTTTGAATACCACTAATGAGTCTATGGAGAAAGAATCTTAAAGTGCTAAAGTGACTGTGCTGCAGTAAATATCACAATGATGGTAGGGGGTCATAGCTTAACAGAGATTAGGCTTGCATGAGTGCTGTTATAGAGTGGTCATGCTGAAGACAGTGCAACCTAATCACTTTCCACAGCCACAAAAATTGCATTAACCATGCAAGTGAGCCAACCATGCTGTAAGTGATCACATGACCCAGGAGCAGCAGCATGTAGGTTGCCTGCCTGGCTCTATACACTTTCACATGTGCATCAGCGCATCCCATAGCTGCCACAATGGGAACATACACAGACACTGATTTTATTATATAAATGGGAAGGAAATGGGGAGATAGGGTGATCAGAAATCAGGAAGAGCAAACAGGAATGTGCAGGAGGGGAATAGGAAGGAGCAGAGTGTTAGGAGAAGAAGGGTATACCTTCTGGAAAAAAGAAGAGTAGAGGGAGAAGGAAGCATGAAGAAGGTATGGGCAAGAAGAAAGGCAAAGGGATAGAAAAAGAGGCAGGCAAACAAACAAATATACAGCACAGATAAAGTCTGACAATGCAGGCAGTATTGCGTAAGGGGGCAGCAATGGAGAAATGCAAACTAATATTGGGGAGTTAACTGGTGATGTGGAGGGCTGGATTACAAATATGGGATGGGGAGTAACACAAAAAGATGAAGAACAAAATCATGTTGGATGTTAAAGGGTGACTAAGGTCTGCCAAGTTGGTCTAGAGGACAACTCACCCAGAAGTCAATCACTTCTATGGCTGACATCATGGTTGGTCTGCACTTCTGGTGGCAAAATGATCAGGCACAGTTGACTATATGACTCTACAAGCTGCATAATAGTACCATGCAAGCATTTAGCTGCCAGTCCACCTTGGTCCTCATCAGCTGCTGCACCTCATGATGGCTGACCCAGGTGGCCCCTTCCACATCACTCTCTGATGAGGACCCTATGCATCCCACCAGAGAGCAGCAACAGAGGCCACCAGTGAGCTCCCAGCTCACCTTCCACAGGAAGATCTTCATCTCCATACAGAGAAGCAGGCATGGAGACTGCTGGGGGCCCAGCAGTTGGCATTGTGGCTGGTGCAGATCTTGGATGCCTCACACCTGCCTGCACCATCCCTCAGAAAAAGAAAATAAATGGAGGAAAAACAAAACAACAAAGAAGCATAATAGAAAACAATGAAAAATTATGAAAAGGAAAGAATGACACAAATGCAGCTGTTCAGTTAGTTGTGGTATAGTTTATCAAAGATTTACATTAAATTAAAAACAAAAAAAAACAACAGTAAAGCAACATACTAAAAAGCAATGGAAAAATGAAACAAGGAAAAAAAACAGCTGTTTACTTCTATGTAACATGGCTTATTAAACTATATCATTCAATGAAAGGGAAAAAAAACAAAGCAGCATAACAAATAAGCAATGAAAAAATGGAAAAAAAAGAAAGAAAAACACAAGTACAGCTATTTAGTTATATGATTTACAAGGTAGTAAAATATTACACTGCACTTTCCCCTGCGGCCTGGAAAGGCTGGTCTTCTTCCTCTGTCAGGTGATCCTCTTGTCCTCCATCTCCTGTAGCACAACAAACAGTAATGAATACAGCATAACCCTGAGAGCAGCAAGCAATTACAGCTACAGGTGTTAGGCCTACTGTACAGTGAATATGCAAAAGCAGAATGCTTACCGTAAAAAGAAGGTGGATCTCCATCCTTAACCTCTTCTTCCCACTGGTGGAAAAGGTTTAGGTGGAGTCTGTTCTGGTCAATTTATTTATGCTGGCACTATTCACCAGAGTGGGTGATGCCAATGGCATCACTCATCATCATGACATGTTGGTGCCAGACATCCACTTTATAAAGAGGGGGTCCTCAAAGACCACCCAACAAGCGCTCCTGATGATCTTTGAGCAGCAGGTGAAAAAAAGATGTTGCTACTGCATCGTATGGGAGCCCTGCCGTACTCTGGGTCTGATGAGGGCATGTCTACTTGCTAGATAAAGTCCAGTAAAAAATGGTAGCCAGGATAGCCACACATCACAGACAACACATGATGAACATCATCATCACAAACACCACATGATGGGCATCAATATGAATCAGGATAGTACAATGCCCATCGACAGTAGCTTGATGTATGTGGTCAGCAGCACAATGCCAAGTGGTATAACGAATGAGCAAAAATGGGCCCCATACTGTGAAATAGGGTGATAACATCTTGCATTAATGGCATGATTCTGAGATGACTACACTAAATCTCCTCATTAGCATAATATCGTGATATGAGCCCCATTTTAACATGATAAAGCCATGGCCTCCATTTTGCATTATGGAGAGCAATGTAGAGAATCAGAATAAAATGGATATCATAATGGATTGCGATACAGGGAAACTAACAACAGATAGGATAGCTAGGAATGCAGCTACCACTCAGCAGAGCATGGCCGCAACAGACACTGTCACATGCCAGTGGAGTGTGAGGGCTAACACTTCCCAGGGCACAAAAGGGGGCTGTCAGACTGGAATGCTCAACTTGACAATGCACAGGGGATAGGTAGGAGAGCTTTCAATCCTGTTTGGGGGCTTTCAGCATGACAAGGCATAAGGGACAGGCAGGATAGGTTGCATTCTGCTGGGGAGCTCCTCAGTACAGAGCATGGGGGACAGGCAGGCTAGACTACAATCCTGAAGTGGGTGTCAACATGGGGGTCTATATTATAACATCAAAGTTCGTAAACATCGATGTTATAATATCGAACCCTAAACACCGAAATCTGAAAACATCGAACAGTCAGAATAGTGATTTTTTTTCCCAGGGAAAAAAATCGCTATTCTGAGAAACATACACACAACACAAACACACACACAAAACTGCAATCCACACATATACACTTAAAATCCTACACCTAAACCTAAACTAAACTTTACATACACTACTAGCTATCCACTTACCTTAACCCAACCCTAACCCTAAGGTCCGTCACTATTGCACACTCACCTCACCTGAGCCCTAAGCCTAACTCACCTAACCCGACCCCTAACCCTAACCTACACACAACCGCTCACTTACCTGATCCGTGCCCTAACCCTAACTCACCTAACCTGCCCCTTAACCTTAACCTACACTCAATTGCACACTTACCTGAACCGTAATGTTCCAGCATATTGAACGCTGAAAACAGCGAAGCCACAGCAATGGCCCACCGAATTCTTTTCCTGGGAAAGAATTCGGTGTCCTGCACCTTCACTGTTTTCAGCATTCGACATTACTGGTTTGATATTATAACATTCAAACTTTATAAAATTCAGTGTTATAATATAAACCCGTCAACATGACAGGACACAGGGAACTAGCAGGACAGATTGCAGTCCTGTTGGGGTGGCCTCAACCTGACAAGGTATGCCAAAACACAGGCTGGCTCAGTATCATAGTCCTGCTATGTAGGTGGTGTTATATTGTGCTGTAAGTTCACAGACAATGTGACATGCTGTAGAGGATGGTGGTCTCCAGTACACCAGACACAGGCAATGCTATCTGCATATGTGCAGTGGATATCAAACATAGCTATCATACGCATGACTGCCACACTACATCATAGTGTCAGAAAAGGTACACTATTATCAACACACAGGGCTGTGACACTATTATCTTGACATGGCAAGGCTCTGACACTAACCTTCCCCCACTGATACTACTGAAGAATTAGAAAAAGTTATGTAAATATGGGCATTGTCAACTGGATTGCAAAATGGCTGTCCAACAGATCCTAGGTTGTGAAAGTTGCTGGTACCTGCTTGAAACATAAAACTGAAACTAGTGGGTTACTACAGGGTGCAGCTCTTGACTCTCTCCTTTCAGCAGTTATTTTGCAGACATCCAAGCTAATATCCCAGAAGTATGACTGACCATGTTTCCTGATGACTGCAAGCTGGACACTATCAGCTTATCCACTAATGTTTAACAGCTCCAGAAAGGGCTGGAAGATGCACATACCCTATTGTACTGAAAATATTCTCAAGCTAAATGCAAAAAATAAAAATGCAGCAAAGTGATGTTCAGTAAAAAGGCTGATCCCACCTCAAGCATTATAAATAGTGCTCCTCTTCAAACATGGACATAACACACCTGGGTACTTATGTGAACAATTCTCTTTCTCATTCAATCATCACAATTCCACCACAGTCAAGAAATCCTTCAAGCAGGTCCAGTTACTTTCCAAAGGAATTTCTCAACATTTAAGGAAGTCATTATACTACTGTACTCCTCCATTAGCAGACCCATTGTTGGATACAGTAACCCCACTGATATGTGCAAATCCAAGCATACTGCTCATCTGGAATGGCCCCAAGGATATTTTATCATGGAAATAAAAGGCAGCATTCTTTCATTCAAGTATCCTGAGAGATTAGCACATCTTTCCTTATGCTCAGTGACCTACCAGCTGCTCTGAGATGGGGTCTATGTTATTTAATTGACCGTTTGGAATGTCGAATACTGGAAGTTCGAATGGGGAAGTTCGAAAAATAGAAATGTCGAAGCCGCGGAAATTCAAAATCTTTCCCAGGGAAAGAATTCGGTTGGCTGTTTCTGCGGCTTCGACATTTACTCTACTGTGGTGCGAAAGTTACGGATCGAGTCAAGGTAAGTGTGTGAGTGTGACGGACGTTGGGGTTACAGTTCTGGTAAGGTAAGTGTGCGAGTGTGACGGACATTGGGGTTAGAGTGCGGGTAAGGTAAGTGTGTGAAAGTGACGGACTTTAGGGTGCGGGTAAGGTAAGTGTGCGATAGTGACAGACTTTAGGGTTAGGGTGATGGTAAGGTAAGTGTGCGATAGTGACGGACCTTAGGGTTAGGACACGGGTAAGGTAAGTGTGCGATAGTGATGGTCTTTAGGGTTAGGGTGCGGGTAAAGTAAGTGTGCGATAGTGACGGACCTTAGGGTTAGGGTTTGGGTTAAGGTTAGTGCATAGATAGTTGTATATGTAAGGTGTAGTGTAGGTTTATTAGGGTTTTGGTGTGCTTGTGTTGTGTGTGTGTTTTTCGGAACAGCAAATTTTTTTCTCTGGGAAAGAATTCGCTGTTCTGAGGTTTCAATGTTGCCATATTTCGAACTTCGAATTTCAAACATATGGTGTTCGAAATTTTGGAAGTTCGATTATG
Source organism: Protopterus annectens (assembly GCF_019279795.1). Lineage (NCBI taxonomy): Eukaryota > Metazoa > Chordata > Ceratodontiformes > Protopteridae > Protopterus > Protopterus annectens. The sequence continues at coordinate 1,137,914,445 of NC_056731.1, forward strand.
ACATAGACCCTCTGAGATGTCCTGTGTTTCACTTTTTTGAGCTATGAAAGCCCAAGTCCTATTTGACTTACTATATATTTTTTTTTACAAAACCAGGGACTCTACAAATGCCTACACAAGGAAGCTGAAGCTAAATTTACACCAACAAATAAACACAACTTACTGGAGGGATAGGATCTTAACTCAGTGTATTCCCAGCATGTGGAATAAGGTACAAGTATAGGTCAAACAAAGTTCTAGCTTTCTACCTATATGTCTAATCTTGATAATTGGATATGTAGACACAAATTTACCCCTGGGTTATCACATGTGACCTTGCTTAATTTGGGAGGTGAGCACTAATAAGTGATCAAAAAGGGTGGCGAAAATGTTTAAGTCTGTCTCCTTAAAGGTGTATATGGCTAGGCATCTTATGGTCATCATGATAGCTTGACTAGTATTGTTCCTATGTTTTTATACAGATGATGAGGACAGTATAGAGGCAATTGTTGATTGGCATGGACTATCATGCATACACATTCTAATCTATATCTGTAACCCACAGGTGTACATGTCCTGTCATAGGACAGGACATGTACACCTGTGGGTACATGTCCTGAAGTGGGACTGAAGGAACAACAGTGGCTGTAGAAGTTCACCACACATGACAAGGAGGTGCTACTACAGGTCATACTCACACATGGCATATGTATTCTTTAGCAGGGGAAATCTGAAAAGACCTTCAGGGAACAAGTTTAACAGGGACTGATACAGGATATCAATACAGTGGGCAATCATAATAGGAAAATATGACACGTACATTGAAGAATCATCAAAATGTTACTGCATGCTAAGACCAAGGTGAGAAAATTGCAAGAGATAGGCTGAAAACTGGGGGTGTACCATGAATACAGAGGCATCTCACAGAAATGGAGAAATTCTTTGTATTTCTCACCAGGGGAAAGTGAAAGAGCTCTCATACCTAATGGCGGCATGGATGTAGGAGCTGTCTGGTGACAACTGTCTGAGTTTTTGCAGGGGATAGCCCAAGTAAGTACTGGCATGTGCCATTCCTTTAGGACATTGACTTGCACGTGTTAGTGGTTTACTCAGACAAATATATATGCAATGATGTCATCCAGGCACATCGGGTCTGCAGCAATGACAACTTTTAGAGGGAAAAGTACTAAAATATAAGTGTCAGAGCAACTGTCAGACTAGATTTCTGCATTTCAGACCAGAAATATGTTTGTATTCCATAAGTCATGAATACAGTAACTATATGCTTCCACTTTAAATAAAGCTCTTAGCACTGCTTTGTTATGAAACAAAGGAATATTATGGAACATTGTTTGTCTGAGAGAAGCAGTTAGATAGTTTGCTCTTGTTTTGTAACATGTTCTGTAATGAATACAGCCTTGTTTGTGTGACTGCATGGATGAAATCATGGGAAAGCAGGATGGTGTATGAAAAAATGCAGAAATGTAGCAGCATTGAAAAGTTCTGAACAATGATTGAACTATTCTAATGTCAATCAAAAAATGTGAATTTTGATTCAAAGGAATTTTCCGGAATAGTATCACGTAGACTTGTTTTCATGTACTTAAAGGTCTGTAGCTCTTCTGTGTTAGTTAGATTATGCTAGATTTATGATAGACTTCTCTTTATACTTACAATCTAGTCTGAACAGTACATGTCTTGCCTTAAATTGCTTTCATGTCTTAGTTGATCTACTAATCATGGATGGTAATAAGGAACCTCTTAACAACAATCTGCTCCCCAAGGCATGTATGGTGTCTTTAGGCTATGTATATAATTGGCATCTTGCAGTCTATCTGTCACATGGTGGTGGGAATCACAAATATGATCCAGCACTGCCACAAGTTTGTTATCTATATGTAGTCACAGATTTCACTGAGAGAGAATCCAGTGCAACTGGTCAGCAAATGTTAGATGACAGTGCGTCACTGGTGGCTGTTGATGATGACATCATACACATGGCATAATCTGATGACACAGTGGTACTGTCAACAAAGATAATAGTATGGGGCAAACTCACATCACATACATCTGTGGTGACTGTGGAAGGACAGTACGAATCTCTAGCATTAAGAGAAGTTTGTCCTGTCCAAGTCAGCCCCACCCCTGCTACACAGATGTCATTAAAATAGATGGCATCAGAAGGTTGCATTGCCTCTGAAGTTCATGCACCCAGCATTGGGGAGGGGAGTTTAGGTAATCATTAAAACAGTGACTTCAGAACTTTCCCTGACTTGGGTATTACCCTTGGCATCAGTCAGTAGATGTGCAGGTTGGTGACCCAGATAAAGCTGTCCATTACTCACACCATATCAAAGATGCTGAGTGGGCTGTGTGAAGACCTGTGACTGCTGCAGGGTCAGAAGGGCATTACACAATGCTTGCAGGGTGATATGGCTTATAGGGACCTGTAGCAGACTCACTTGGTAAGGGCAGTAGCGGCCCAGGTGGCATTCATTGATGCATCACTGCAAATGCAGTTAACCAGTCATCATGTATACCACAACTGCATTCCAGCCTTATGCAGAGAGTGTACACCATTCTGGAGACAGCTTAATTGTCCACGCTGTCCAAGGCCACCTCCTCTCCAGATGTTGACACTGACATATATTTGGCCAACACTCCTTTGGCTCCAATGTGGGCATATCCCAATAGACAAGACAGCCAGAGCAATGCAGTAAAATACTATCATGCCTCTTTCTAGTCCTACTATTAGTGACACCTACAAATGCATGTTCATGGAGTTATGGATGTAAACATTCTGCAGGAACCATGCTACAGAAGGCTCACAGGATGGTTCCTGCACAGTCACCAGATGTGGTATGCCATCCTTTTGATAGGCTGCCCCCAGTTATAACAGTGCAGGTCCACAGGATGCACCCAGCCAGTGTTCTGCCAGGGGAAGCTGCACTCCATTACTGGAGGATGTGATCCCTGACTCCTCCAACCTCCTATCTGTTTGGCTACTGCATCCACACTTATGAACTCTCCACATATGGTAGCATTTAATTTTCCTATCACTCCACCTAAGAAAACGAGGATGATTGTGCCCTGCCACTCATCTGCCTGTCTGGGTATGGTAAGGTCTTATGCACTGTGTGGCCAGTCAATGCACTGTAAAGTATAGCTTTAGGTGGGTTATTGCATGCATCAGTTTGATTCTATGTTACTGTTGTCATAGCCCATAATAGCAGACCAGATGCTTGCCAGTGATACAATGTGTTCTTCCTGCCTCTGCTTTGCATGGGGTCCTGCCAAAGCTAGTTCCTCTGATGACTCCTTAGTTGGCGCCTTCTGTACTGTCAAAGGTATGTCAGGCAGTGCTATGGTGTCCCCATTTGTAACAGTTTTTATAGTCTCATATTATGCAGCATAGTACAGACCATGGCTAGCTTACTCTTTAGTCTCGGGAGCATACTTCAGTGCATCATCAGGTGTATCCAGGCAGCAGAGGTGGGCCTTTGTCAGTCCAAATACATGTTCAATGATTCCCAATGTGTGAGAAAGTGTGATGTCATATACAATGTCTACCATGGTCTGGGGCTGTGGAGATGGCCATCAGGCATCATTCCAAGGTGCATCCTGTATCAGTTGCAACACACACACACACACACACACACACACACACACACACACACACACACACACACACACACACACACACACAAACACACACACACACACACACACACAGTAGACACTATTTAAAGCTATGAAAGTCAGTCAATTTATTGTATTTGTGAAAGTGGAAAATATGTTAACCCATAGCAATTTGCCTTTAAATGAGAATTCACAGTATTAATTATATGTAAATTGCCTGTTCACAAATATTCACTACTTCACAGTTACCAATTTCAATTTTGCCATTTTAACAGTGGTTTCATTACAGGCATGATCTGTGGAGGAAATCTTCACATTTTCAGTTTGATTTTCACAATCTGGGACGTGGAATTTGGCTGGTGTATAGAAATACTTATGCAAGCATTCAAGGGCATGAGACAGATTAGTTCCCAGTGTTTCTTGGTCAGGTCTTTCTCCAACAACCTTCCCATTTCCAATCTTATCTGATCTGCCTCTTGGAGATGCTCCTCCTGCAATATATTACACGTTTGTATCAGACCCTTTTCTAAGTTTGTCTCATCCTGGTTTCTGTAATCCACTTTATTATTTTAGACCACAAATTGTGCCTAGTTAAACCCCCATCTAAAGGCATTTACTTCTTGTACAAGATCATTATACTGTAAAAAAAATGTCAGGTTTCTACCCACTTAAGTGGTTTGTTATGTACACTTATCTGATCTCATTGTTTAATTTTTGTTCTTAGCTGCCTCCACCTTGCAGCAGATGCAGCATTTCCCTATTTTATAATCCTACTTCTATAGTTTTAGTATGAGTATTAGTATTGGTATTAGTATTAGTATAGTATTACTATTAGCATAGTATTAGTGATATTTCCTGCCTCCAGTGTTTTAACCATTTAGTCTGAAAGTATACACTGAACTCATTGCTTGTTACTGTTAGATATATATTTAGAGATTTATAAATGCATGTACTTCTGTTTGCTAGTTAGATGCATATGCACTTCTGTTGCTATAATATATGTAGGAATAATATAGTCAATTAGATGCATATATTTCTGTTTGCTAGCATGCATACATTAAAGGGTTAAACTGTTCTTAGCTAAAAATGATGACATTTATCTGTAAATGTAACATAGGAGTCTGGTTCAGTTTGAGAAAAATGCTGATAAGGATAACTCCTTAAAAAAACATTTAGCTAAATGTTCAGTGTTTAATACAAGCTTCAAGAGAGGGAAACAGATAAGGACCCCTGCAAGAATCAACAGACTTCCTAGACTGGTACATAATTCACCTTGAAACAGAACACAAAGGAGCTTATTAACAGACTGCATGACATCAAGTGCAGAGAGTATCGAAAGACTGTTTTCATACAGAAACATTCTCAAACAGGAAATTTCTTGTTAGATCTGCTTTATGGAGAACATCTTTCATGCTGTACGAAGAGTAAACCTGAAGACAGTAAACCCTGCAAACTGTACAGTATTGTACGTTTTGTCTGTTATATAGACAAGTTATATTAGTAGTTCTGTGCAACAAAGATAATAATATACTGCTAAAATGGTTAATAGTCTGCAAAGTTTATGTACACTAACCAGACTTTGTTTTTTACAAGGCACTAAATCAGCAGCTAATCAGACTTTGGTTCCAGCATGCAAAAGCTGCTTAGACATTTATTATTACTAGGCTGTAACACAGAGCTACAGTCAGTAGCTTCAGTAAGTAAAACAATCAGTGTCAGCATTCATTTTAAATATCTTTTTTAGTTACATCTAAGGCAGGTGATCCTATTTGTTGAACTTACCTAGTCAAGTTGCCTCCATTATCTCTATATATGCTGGCAAGTAATTCTATGAAAAAGAAAACATCTCTTGCTATTTTGCCCCATTTTTATATCTTTGACATTTTAACATAAATTTCAGTTGTATTGCGATACTTGTTGTTGTTGTGTCTTTTGGCTTTTCCCGGTTAGGGGTCGCCACAGCAGAACTCCGGTCCGCTAATGATTGGTAGTTGATTTTTACGTGCCGAGTTACCAGCCCTGATGTACAACCTTCAACGAAGGTACGCCCATTCACACATGTCTCCACGCAGAAGACACTCTAACCGAGAATCGAACCAGACAGCGTCTTACTGTGAGGCGACAACGCCATTGCGATACTATATCACTGAATATCAGGGGCTCCCAAACCACCATTTTCTTTTTCCAGTAGTACCCTACTCCAATGGACTCTTGGCTTTTCTCCTGCCCATAAAAAGTCCTTCATTCAGCTATTGATTTTCAAAAATATTGTCTTACTAGGAGGTGTCCAAAAGGATTGTCTCAGATACAAAATACATGACAATACATATCAATATAATATCTGCACAATTTGCTCTAAATCTAGATCCATCAATTTCCATTTACTCAAGTTATCCTAAGGTATTTTCATAGGATCTCTGCACAAACATTTCATAAGTATTCTTGAGCCATACTCCTAGGCATTTCACTTTCTCTTTAGACCACCACTGTGGTTATCATTGTCGTAATTCTCTGCATTTGAATAGGTTTATTTCCATAGCTCTGGCTTTTTCTTCATTTATCTTATAGCCTATTACATTAAACTCCCTAATTATGTTTATTAGACATTCCAAGTCTTGTTCTTGAGATGTTAATGTCAGGATTATATCATCTGTGTACAATGGCTATCTTTAATTTCTTATCATTCCAGAGACAACCCTTTATTGATGAGTTCCACACTGCTGTGGCTAGGGCTCTAAATGAAAGGCAAACAAAAGAAGGGATAGGGAACATCCTGTCTAGTCACAGAGTGGCACAGTGGACACTATTATGACTAGCTGCTACCCACGTGCATAGAACCAGACTACTGTGACCTCTTTCAGGGGTAGTATGTGCCCCTAACAATTAGGTGACCCCATGAAAAGTCACCTGCATGAAATGATGGTGTAGGTCGTATGTATGCCATATGTGGAGATCACGGGAACTGCCTGAATGACATACAGAAACATTGTATATAATACCATCTGCACTGTACACCATGTGATAGCTGATGAAATGGAAGCCTTTCTGGTTAATATACTGGGTGCCATGTGGAGTAGGTGGGATCTTAATGGCAGTGTGGGTGCAGTCTATGGCCTCCAGGACCTCAAGGAAATGGGCTATGTCATGGAATGCCTGCATAATGGTGGTTTCTCTCATCTTCTGCCCATGAAAACCAAATATGCTCTTCCACATGCTGTAGCATCATGTAAAGGGACTGGCATAAAAATCATGAGGCCAAATTCTGCAAAACTCAAAACTTGTCCTGGTTGGACATCAAAAGGGCCCAGTATCAAGGATGGTTAATGCTATACAAACCTTTGTGTCCACTGGTATAGGGGTCCATGCATCCCTCTTGCGTCCATATGAGGGCAACTCCCATATGATGTCTCTGTCCATATGCTAGTGGTCAGCTATAACCTGGTCATGGAGGTAATAGTATGCCAGCTACTGGCATACTCTTCTGTAAATTGGAGCGATGGTAACATGCAGCATCACAAATACAGACTCCCAAGGCAGCTATAAACACATGCTGGCCAACTACAGTAGATTCAACTCCTAACATCTTAAATGAGTGATAGACCTGTTTGCAGGTGTGATGTTCAGATAAGTTGATTACCACCACTTATTCTGCTAATTTTATACATTTTTGAATCACAATGGGAATGATCTGAGAGTTATTTGGGAACATAAAAATGCCTTCAGAAGGGATAGCTAGTGAATGAGATAAAGTCAAAATGGACTGTAAAGCATGGTAGAAATAAGAGCGAAGAGATATGGGAAAGAAGTAATAGCCATTAATTGGAGGGGCTGACAAAGGTTAAAATATTGCAGAAGAATGGGAATCTCACAGAACAAAACTAGAACAACTGCAGAGTGCTAGAGGAAATATAAATAAGTATTTGGACAATATGTATAAGCTTAGAAAGGCGGCTGTTAAGCAACTGTCTAGAATCATTTTCTGGTTAAGTGACTTGGTCAGAGTCATATAGTCATACCTCTCAACCTCTTATAGCAAGAAATCTGAACAAAGCTATAAACAATGGAGGACAAAGGCCCAAAAATAGGGGCAATTTTTAAATACTGCTCTTACAAACTTAAAACGTTGATAGAATAACAGGTTTTGCATTAGCTTGAATTTTCTGAAGGGTATGAAATCTGAATCTCAAATGTCTGTCAGTATTTTTTGAATTCAGCCCCCAGTGATTTGCAGGGATTTGCCAAGTCACAATTTTCTGAGAAACAGACCAAAAATATGAAGCACAAATCTGGACATTCTGTGAAAATCTGTACAGTTGACAGGAATGCATACAGGAGGGAAATGAAATTGGAAGGAATAAAATGCTCTACCTTCTGGTTATAGGGAGCATCTCATTAACAGTTTGAGGCTTTAATACTCTGTGTTAATTAACTGTCAGACAAAACCCATACTAAAGCCTGATTTGCTTTTATGACTCACTACTGGATTGAGTAAAAACTTCAACTTATCACAAAATTCTAATCTACAACTCATTGCTTCTAAATATCTTCCTTTCTAGGTAAAAAAAAAAAAAACAGCTTTAAATGCTTCCAGAGAACTCTCAGGACTTCTTTTTCACCTCATATTTCCCTTGACATGCCATATCTCTCAATGTAGACATATTCTAAAACTTTTTCTTGGTGTGCATCTAGAGTGCAAAAATCGTCCCGTGTTAGAAGTTCTACTGTGCTCTTCCCTTTCCCATTCAAACTCATAGAATATCCTATACATCAAGCATAACGCTGCTTCATAAAGGGTACTGATTAATGCCGTTATTTCATCTACAAAGTACTCATGTATTAATCTTCTGACTACTTAAAGACATCTGTTGGTGTGAATATTATTAGGCGCATAGGTAAGTACTATGCTAGCTTCCTTTGTGAGCCATTTTAAGCTAAGCCAATTTCCCTTTCAAAGGTGAGAATCAAACTCTGTACCTAGTGTCTGTGAGGTTAACATTATGCAACCCCAAACCCATTAACAATTCTGAGAGGTTGATTTAAAACCCAATAGCACAAGGATGGAAAAGTTAGATTGCTTAGATGGACAAAAAAGGAGAATGTGAAGGCCTTCATATGGGTGAGGCCCATTAATAATTTGCAATTACAATTTAGTGTCTGTGTGTATACTACTGTGTTATGTTGAGTTCTTGTCATTAATAACTTGTTTTGTATTTACTCTGCTTCTGCCATGTTTATATGCATCATTTAACAGTCTTCATGTGCTTATTGCATTTGTTGCCATGTCTAACTCTGTTGTAATAAGTAGCTCATGCATAAAACATGTCCATTGCTTCAGTTCATTCACCTGCAAACTACACAAAACAAATAAAAACGTGTCCATTTACTGTTAATTGGCAATTCTTGAGAAAGAAATGTATAATTCCACAACAGCTCCTAAGCCCATTTCTTGAATCTGTTTAAGTTATGCTTTCCTTCAAGTAGAAATGGTACTTTACGTGTGCTTTGTTTATACACGTGTGCTTTGCTTATACACCTATGCTCCTCTTTAGTAGCACAAAAATACATTACACCTGCAGCACGAGTAAAAAAATAAAATAAAAAGAACTAATGAAGGAAATCTGTTCCTGCACAGTTCATTTCTGAAAAGGCTCAACATGGTACTTCTTTATCACATATATAAGCAACCTCAGTAAACAGATTATGCTCATTCATCTGCCTTTCCTATTCCTTTCAGGACAACTTTCCTGCTAGAGCGTTCCTTGTGTCCATTATTTATTTTTCCTGTTTACTAATGTGTTAACACTTCCCTGCCCTCTCCCCTACACTTTCTTTTCATTTCCATCCTCTTAAATGCTTATGAGTTCTTTCCCCAACTGCCTTTTCTTTATTCCCCCAACTTAACTGTACTTGTGTCACCCACATGTAGGCTTTCACATGCTCCGTTTTTTTGTCCATTTAAACATTATTAAGCTGGAATAATTAACAGATATGTTTTCTATACTGGCCCTTTCAGCCCTTTTGCTTTTCTTTCACCTCAGACATTGAGTGTTTCCATCCATTGATACCGCTCTTCCTTATATCATGCCCCATTCTTTCAAACCTCATTCTCAGAATTGTGTTAACTTCCTCACATTTCCTAAACATGGCTGCCTGCTTTTGTCCGTTCCTCCAATATGTGCCATCTCCACTATTCATTGTTCTTCTTATCTGCATTCGAGCTTGAAACTATTAATGGAGCATTTTCATTTCCTGGCCTCATATTGCAACTAACCCATTGAGTTTTCTTAATCTATCCCAAATGGCATGTGATTACGGTAGATGTTATTTTCTCTGGGCTGCAGATCCCACAGAACAGTCTTTATTTTTATTTATTTGCTTATTTTTAAAATAAACATCTTTATTAAATTATCATGTATGACATAGGCAATCATATATATATATATATATATATATCACACACACACACACACACACATATATATATATATATATATATATATATATATATATATATATGTGTGTGTGTGTGTGTGTGAATGAAAATAAACCATACTGACAGAATCTCAGTTGCAAACATTATACATTACAAACCATACTGACACAACTATAGCTGCAAACATTATACATCACTTATAATCTATCCAGTAATTGTCAGTCAAACATTACCCAGCTCATTCAAGTCCTGCCTTCTTTTTAAACCTCGTTCCTCCTCTGCATGTATTGATCCCACAATTACAGAACAGTACAACTATAGCTGCAAACATTATACATCACTTATAATCTATCCAGTAATTGTCAGTCAAACATTACCCAGCTCATTCAAGTCCTGCCTTCTTTTTAAACCTCGTTCCTCCTCTGCATGTATTGATCCCACAATTACAGAACAGTCTTTACTGACCTCTCTGCTGATAGCTTTGTCTTTGCCTTGATCTTTTTGGAAAACTTCTAGACTAAGGATGTGGTGGTTCTGGGTTCTGATGCAAGAACACTTTAATATTATGCTTCTCCTCCAATGTTTCCCTTTAGTACAGATGGGAGGAATTTTAAGGTTATAAAACAAACTTCTTAGAATCTAGGTTTCTACCGCCCCTTTCTTCTTTTAGGCATTTATCATTATAATTCTGTTCAGTGAGAGACCACCAATAAAGTTTTTTAATATGAGAGGATGGCTGAAGTTCATGTTAAGTGGGGCATAGTATCAGAACTCAGCTATATTTCATATTATCTGCCCACTGTAACACAAGCCTATTACTTGATAATATGTGCTTTAGATATCTTATTATATCTTTTTCTTCACAATGATATTGCTTTCTTGGGGCACTGGTGTGAAGGCTGCCAGCCTAGCTAGCTAGAATTTTGTAGGCAATTCTATGCCATTGTAAATATTAATATAATCCACAGGCTTGTTTTACAAATGTGTAGAAAACTGACTGTAAGAAAACTGTGTTATATGCTGAACCTCAAACATGTAACCCAGTGCACCCTGCTGGAAGAAAGCTGTTAAGTAAAGAATTACAACTGTGTTTGATCTCAAGCTCGGAGACAGGATGTCTGGGCTAGCACATTCTTTCTATTGTTATTAAGACAGAGATAACTGATAGATTTTACATGTAAAAATGTCTTGTATCGCTGTTGTTTCCTGGCCAGGTGCAGCTTACAAAGAAATGTAAATTTTGAGTTTCTGTTAGCCTGGGAACTAAAGGAGAAGTGATAAAAATGATGTAATGTGAAATGACTCAGCAGTACCGGGTATTATCAATTTAAGACTTTCTGAGAGAGAAAAATTGAGCATTTTGGATTTTGTCTGAAGCTGACCACAACTCAGCAGCACTTTGCCTTGTAAGTAAAGTTATTTAGGACATAGTTTCTCTTAGAGTTAAATAGGAATTTAGCCAGATTAGTCTAGCTGTTATCTATCTTTATGTCAGACTATCCTATAATATTGTTTTAAAGTTCCTGTGATTTCTGAACTCTTGATTAGCACTGTGTTGAATTGATGAGTATTGTCTTGTGTTTTTATTTATTATTCAATATTTTAAACCTTTCAACTGTGCCTATTTTGTGTAGAGATAATTTAAGGTCTAGAGTACTTGCATGTATTTGGTGATACTGTCCAAGCCACTCCAATAGTCTTGCTGTTCGGCACACTTACTATTTGGATAACAGTTATATTACACAATGAAATTGGTCACCCTTTGAGAAGGGCCTTATACTAGCTGATAATAGTGGTTGGTAGCAGTCGGTACTACATTATCGTCTGGGCAGAAAGGGGCATAGCTGGAGAACCTGTGCCAGCCTTCCCCAGGAGTGTCTGTGTGTCTGTATCTAAACCAAATCTTAAAGTGTGCATCTGTGTGTGTGTGTCAGCTACTTGGGCAGGGACACGAAGCACTGGATGGACAGAGAGGGTGCTGGAGGTTTTAGCTTTACCACTAGGCTGAGATCTGGACCCTATAGTTGTGCCAGTGGGGAGTCTTACTGGGGATCTGGAGAGAAAGGGAGAAACCAGCCCCAGACTGACTGTGATCTCTGTGTGCTCTTAAGGGAAATTGTACTTTACTGTGTGTTTACTTGTTATCCTCCCAATGTGCACACCCCTCACTGGTGCTAGTGGTGAAGATTGAGGCTCCTTGATTACTGGGCCAGTGTGGCAGCATCACATCTTAATTGTTTGGCAGTGGTGGGATATCCACATCAAATATTAATTGTTTGATAGTGGTGAGTTAGCCACATCACATATTCATTGGCTTGTAGTGGTGTGGATAGTGAATTCCTGTAGCTTGTGTACAGTGATCACTGAAGGTGTTTTTGTACTCTAAATCAGCCATGCAGTGAACATTCAGAGTTCAGATCCCAATTGTTTTATTTCTTTTGTTAGCTTAGTTAGACAGGGAGAGCACGAAAGCATGTCAGCAGAGGAGTATGTTAAGCTGACAAGAAGCCAGTTGGCTGAGATGTGCCAGGCTAAAGGACTGGTGCTTCAAAACCTGACTAAAGCAGACATGATTGCAGCTTTGGTCACAGCTGCATCAGGAAATAGCAACCAGGAGGACAATCAGACTGGCTGTGGAGATGTACAACACTCAGAGAATGGACAGCTCAACCTTTCTGCAGAGGACTTAAAAATCTATCTGGAGCTAAAGAGACTTGAGTTGGAGGCCAGGCATTTGGAAACAGAAGCAGCAGAGAGACTGAGACATCTACAAGCTTAGGAGAATGAGAAACTGCTATGCCTGGAAGCTGAGGAGAAGGAGAGGCAGAGGCAGCATGAAAAGGAGATGCTGACTCTTCGTCAGAGTCAAGGAGGTAATGGGGAAGGGAGTAATTGGACCCCAGAAGCACAAAAGGTCAGTAAATTTCTTCTGCATTTACAGAAGGGCATAATTTTGAGTTTCATTGATATGTTTGAGAGGGTATGTAAACCGTATGATGTTGACCAAAGGCTCCGGGTACGGTTCCTGACCCCCTTACTCCATGGTAAAGCTGTACCTGTGCTGTCTAAATTATCTGATCATGATTTTTTTGATTATACTGCTGTTAAGAACTGTTTGCTAGAATTTTTTAAACTAACACCTGAAGCTTATAGGAAAAAGTTTTGTGAGCATACATGCAGGGCAGATGAAAGTATGTGTGAATATGTTGCTGAACTAAGCATTTATTTTCATAGGTGGGTGAGTGGATGTTGAAGGGCTGGCAGACCTTTTGGTGAGGGAACAAGCCCCTAGCACTTTGCTGAGGACATGAGGATCTGGTTAGATGATAGACAATGTGCTAATTCAGATGAGCTGGGGAAGAAGGCAGACCTATACCTAGCAAGCAGGACATCCCTGCACAAGAAGGGGACACCTGGTACTGCTCATGGGTCAAAGGAACCCATGGTGGGCAACCCAGACTGCCCCAACAGAATCTGTCAGTAGCAGGGGAAGCCACTAGTTCAGGTACATGTCCAGGTCCTAGGGTTAAATCTTTTGAATGCAACCAGTGGGGCCATGTGGCATATAGGTGTCCACGTAGGCAAGGTGGGGAACAAAAGGTGAGGGAGCCAGTAAGTGGGAAGGATAAAATGCCAACAGTAGGTTGTCTTGAGACAACAGGGGTACCAAACTACCATCCTGCAGATGTCCTGGTGGGAAGGATTTTGATAATGCAGTACCACATGCTCATGCAGTTATACGCAGTCAGGCTTGGAGACAAGCATGTGAGTCTGGTAGCCTGGGGGAGACCCAGATTGACCACACACTTGCAGCCAGGACTGGTGAGGTGGTTACTTCAGGGAGGGGGATACCCTGTAGCAGTGAGACTGAAGGTGAGCCACAGCTGTTTGTGGGTACTGATGTTCCCTTGGAAAGAGTAACTGCAAAGGTAGAGGTAAATAGTAGTACCCAGGCTGACAGTGAGGCACCACTGTCAGAGGATGCCAGACGTCCTTTGGAAGGGGAGCAGGGAAGGGTTACAAAGAGAGAGTTGAGACAGGCTCAGCTCTCAGGCCCTACATTACAAGGCCTGAGAGGGGTAGCTTGACCACTAGGCTGAGATGTGGACCCTATAGCTGTGCCAGTGGGGAGTCTTATTTGGGATCTGGAGAGAAAGGGAGAAACCAGCCCCAGACTGACTGTGATCTCTGTGTGCTCTTAAGAGAAATTGTACTTTACTGTGTGTGTACTCGTTATCCTCCCAATGTGCATGGCCCTCACTGGTGCTAGTGGGGAGGATTGAGGCTCCTTGATTACTGGGCCAGTGTGCGGGAGTCACAGCTGGGTATCCCCATCTATTGATATGTCATGGTTTACATTTTGCATTATTTCTCCTCACTTATCCTGGTTGCAAACTGGCTCTATATCACATAATCGAAGTTCCATAACTCTGAACACCTAATGGTCAAACCATTATGTTCAAAGTTACAGAGCTTCGACTATGTAAAAAAAAAAAAAAAAAAACGGACAACAAAATAAATTGTTGTAAGCATGGGGGGCAAGCCCCTCTGCACCCCCAACACCCCCCACTACTTAAATATACCAACTCCTAGACTGCACCACATTGAAGTGAATGGAAACCTCCGCTTATGGAGATTTCCATTCAAACCTTCAAACTTTTACAAATTTGAACATATGGTCTCGAGCATATGTGGTTTGAACTTGTAAAAGTTCGACTACATGATAGGAACCCTTCCAAACCATATCTGCAGTTAATAATAATAATAATACTAAAAAAAAACACAGCAACCCAGAAAGCTGGCATAATTTGTACATCAAGGTGAGTTATTTCTCATCTAGTGCCAGGTGTTTGCACCTACATCTGCTGCTGCTAGTCATTGCCGATGTTACTGTAGGCTTTCACTCTTTCTGGACCTATGTAAAGGTAGGATAAGATACCTGCTGTCAGTCTAGTGCAGCTCACAGGTAAAGGCCATCCACAAGGCCGATATGTCTGTAGATAAGAGTCATGATCAGTAGCAATGCATACAATTAATATCTCATGTGTGTTTCTGCTCATGTTCTCAGAAACATTTCCTCTTTCACTTTATACCACAGCATAAGTCTGACACCCAACTTGATATGTCTGACCAGCATTATATGGGTGAAATAAAATGCCAAGGCTTCTAATAACTTCAGTGTTCCTTCTATAAAGACAATCCCTGCAAATATTTCCAAACCTTTCCCCGTGTAGAATCTGCAAATCTGAAGAGATTGCTTTATGCCTCTATGGAGTGCAACACTAAGGTCCAAATGTCTCATAGTGACATTGTTAATGTACTGCAGAAGTTTAATAAGCACTTCTATAGTTTACAAGGTTCAGTTCCTGAGTCCTTGCTTTTGTGTTTCTTACTATTCCCTCCAGATGACCAAGTGGAAAACTTGTGACAAGTGCTGCAACTCATTGCTTTTTCTTTAAACATGCCACTTAGCCTTGTTTCAAACTGCATTTAGTCAGGATGTTTGTTTTCCATTTGTTTCATGCTGTAAATCAGTTAATGTGATTGAAAGCCGGTTCCCCACTTATTTTACGTAGTCACTCAATTATATGTTCTCATCCATGGATACAAGGGATAACTTAGGCATGAAATTATGACAATACTTTTTACTTATTACCTTCTGTAGTGCTGACTTTTAATATATTATTATTATTATTTACTCCACAGCTTCAGACAGAATCATATTGTGGGAATTAAAATAATGCAAAAACAGTTCCATAGTCTTGAAAATACAGAATTCAATATTCAGAAAGATGTTTTGGAAATTAGTAAGAGAAGAAAAAACAAGCCTACAGTGCAACATTTCCCAGTACAGAAAACATAATGTAATGTTTCCCATAATAACCATTATTCCATTAATTTAGTTATGCATTTTCACAAGTCAGTCTGAAAAATGTATGCTTATAACCTGACAGTGATACTTTTTTTGAATAATACTACTTTACTACAACACAAATAAAGCTTGACAATCCACACTATGCAACTATTACTAATAATATTAAATGTATTCCAAACAAATAAACACACACACACACACACACACACACACACACACACACACACACACACACACACACACACACACACACACACACACACACACACGTATATGGATTCACTTCATAACACTGAAATATCAAAACACTGAAACTCAAAACACTGAAACCCAAACACTGAAAGTTCAAAATCTTGAAACCTCAAAACACTGAAACTCAAAACACTGAAATTCAAACCACTGAAACTCAAAACACTGAAAACACATATCATACATATACTGAGTTTAAACAACATAATTCATAGCACTTTCCACCAAGTGTTAGCAGGGGGGCAAGCCCCCCTGCACCCCCCATTGCACTTTGCAATCTTGGAGTTGATATATTTAAGTAGCAGGGGGTGTGGGGGGCACAGCACACAGCAGTCAACTCTGAAGGGGTATAGAAGTATATAAACAAACATTGTAAGCCAACATTCTTATGGGTCTTTGTGACAAATTTCAACAAATGACTGATTTTAATCCAATTACCATAAGAAATATTCATGTTCAGTTCTCTTTCCCACTTACTCTATATTTATGGACTACAGACTCCTTGGGACTTGACTGATATGATTCCCTTTGACGTAACTTTGTCTTCTCTAGATTAAGCTCACCACTTACTCCAAAAGAGCCAATCTGCCCTTGGGGAAGAGCCCAGTCTGGTAGATACTAATATGTGAAGTAGTTTATCCACTTAAGATATCTCTGTGTCACCTAATTTGAATGTGTTTTTTTATCCCTTGCCAATTTGATCACCAATCTCTTAGTAATAATTGTTCTTAGTATTGGACTGAAACATATCTGTGAAGTTTAACCAAGAACATGTAGGCAGCTGGTCCCCAAAAATAATACCTACTGGGAGATGTGACTGAATCCAAGGAGTAGTTTTAATGTGATGAAATATCCATAATATCGTTTTTACTATATCTTGAAGTGGAAAATGTAATCCCTTTTCAGGTATTTTAATAATAATATCTGCTTTCAGGTGGCCATTAAATAAGGGAAGAGCAAACCAAGCAATAATTTCAGCTTAGTTGCCTTATTATATAAATCAATGTTTGGGCTATATAAGCCTCCCAGTTTAGCAGGAAATATTAGAAGGCAGAAGGAAAGTCTGGGTTTATTCCCAGACTGTAGGAACAAGGTTATCATCTGCTTTATTTTTATAGTTATCTTTTATGGGTTTATGGAGAAGACATGAGTCACATGTAACATTAATGGGTGAGTAAACCTTTTAATGTAAGGATCTTTTGCTGAAAGCTTAATTTCAATCCCCTTCCCTAAGTAAAAATAATTTTTGGCCTTCTGGATATAGCTGACAATATAGTAAACTTATTTGCCAATAAATGTAGCTCTAACTTTACCTCTCTCTCCCCTCCATCTGTCTCTCAAGATATACCTGAAACTGGCTTGCCTCCAACTATCACACAAATCCTAAAAGTAATATCAAAAGCTAAAAATACTGCATTGATGGGTCATGACAGTATCCCTTGATGCATTTTAAATAGCATGAAATATGATTTACTCATACCCATAACAACACTGGTCAATCACAGCCTCCATACAGGTTTTGTACTAAACAAAGGAGAACAGCTACAGTAATTTCCCCTGTATAAAGGAGGACCTTCCACAGACCCAGGCAATTACAGACCCATAAGTCTGATCTTCCTCATATGCAAAGCCATGGAAAGACTTATCATGGAAATATTCAATCAGGACATAGGGAACCTTCAAACACTGGACCTGTCTCTGTTTGGATTTGTCAAGAACAGGTCATGCTAACTGAACCTGGCAGATTTGTTTGAAAATGTCTGCAAAGCAAGGAAGGCAAAATGGTATACAGCACATACCTAGACCTGGCCAAAGCTTTTGGCACATTTACCCACAGAAGCATAGTAGAAAATCTAAATAATCTGAGAATAAACCCTTATATCATCCACTGATTGTCAACTGGCTCACAGATAGGATGAAAGAAATCAACATAGGGAAAGTTATCTCAACAAAGAGACTAGTCATCAGTGGAGCATCCTAAGGTCTATGCTGGGCCTGGGACCACTCTTGTTTAACATATATTTTTCTTAAGTAAAAGCCAGTACCAAAGGGCTGTGTCTGACTAAGTCTTCAGATGAATGCAAGTTAGGAGCAGTCACTCAATTCCCAAATGACTTAATTATCCTGCAGGTAGGTTTGTCAGAAATAAATAACTGATGCCAAAATCATGGACTGAAACTTGATGCCAAAAATGCATTATTGTACCTTTGGGAAGTTATCTACCACAGTGAATTACTACATTGACAATATGCACCTAAGAGTTGACTCAGTTGTTCAAGATCTGAGAATGTATGTGGACAGTGACCTAACGTTTGATCAACATGTGTCCACTGTTAATAAGAAAGTCCCTCTATACTGTACAGCTTATAAAGAAAGGGATTATGTCTAGATCTAGAGATGTCATTGACTCCTCCTTATTCAGCCCTCATGAGGCCATTCATTGAATATAATGTGTCTTTTAGCTTGTATCTGTCCAGACACATGCATAAACTGGAATACCCACAGAGATACCTTACTAAAAGTATACAAGGCTTAAACAATGTCCTAAATGGACTGTCTCAAAGCTCTGTAACTATACTTGGTATCCTACATACTGCTAAGAGGTGACATATATCTGACATACAAGGCATCCTCAGACCCAGTACTGATTAATTTACTGTTCATCAGCAAGTGCAATGGCATCAGAAATAGTCAGTTTAGGAATCTAAACCTCTTCTGTAACATCAACAGAATAGCTTGGAGGGGGAGGTATATCTTGCAGAGGATACCGTTGATCTGGAACAGACCACATCCACATTAAACAAAGTTCATCCCTGTCCATATTCAAGTGCAACTTGGATCTATGGATGAGAAACAGAAAGTTTACCCCATGACAGCCCCCTGTACTACTAATGGACAGAAGCAGCTCATAAATGCTTTATCCCATGCACGGGTCCCTCAAATTATCTATGGTATGATCCCACTTATTCTCATTATGGGTAATATATAATTATTTACCATGAGATCGGTAAGACCACTCTATAACCAAATGTGATAGGTTCATTTGAGCACAAAAAGGGAAATCGACTAGGCTTAAAATGACCCACAAGGGCAGCTAGCCTACTACTTACCTTTGAAGTTATGGATAATGGTGTTACATGTCATCTGAACAGAATCAATCATAGGTTAATAGGTTCATAGAAGGTTACTAGGTTAATAGCTCTAGAGCCCTGACAAGTTCAGCCATATTGATCTTGCGTTTCCCCAGTTGTCAGTGGTTAGGTTAGTGAAGTTCACAGAGGTAAGGGTCAATGTTAGTTAACACTGACTTCCTCTGTCCAGGAGGGGCAGGGGCGCCACCCCAGGTGTGAATTTGTGGTTACTCATCCTTTGATCTAGGTTGCATTTGAAGGGAGGGGGCTCTGTTTCTTGTGAACTGGAAGTTTGTTACAGAGAAGTGGCAGTCTCTGGGAAATGTATCTATCTCTCCAGCATGACCTGTTTCTGTCAGAGATGAGGTTAAGGTCCCTGGAGCAAGTGACCCTTGTGCAGTTTGATTTAAGAATGTGTATTATTTTCATCAGGGCTGGGTCAGAAACTGCCCTAAAAGCCAGGAACAGGTCACCCCTCAACAACCTGTAGGAGACAGAAAACAGTGAAAGGGCTTCCAGACTTTCCGTGTAAGACTTGTTTGAGTATACCCTGCCATTTCTTGGTGAGAAACCTCTTATTGCAGGTGCCTGGTGAGGTACATGCAAAAGGGAGCATTGTGCTTAATTATTGGTCTATTGAGGGAGCAGCATAATGGAATTATAACATCCTTAGATCTAGATGTGATGCATTTACTTATAAGATGTACCACATAGAAAGATTTCCTTACTGTTGTGGACACAAGGTGGTTAAAGTTCGGATTGCAATCGACCTGAGTACCCAGATCACAATCACGTACCACTGCATTTTTGTACTTATCTTTAATCTATGGCTTTGGCACCAGTCATTTGTCTGCGTTAACCCTGTCTGCAGTATATTAACGTTTTTGGGCGACTCAGCAATTGCTCCAAATTTGCAGTTGTCAGTGAACTTGGTCAGCCACAGGCTGTCCAAGTTTGCCTGGACCTCTGAGAAATAAATTCTGAACAGTAAGGGAATCAGCACAGCACCCTGTGGTATGCTACTGTTGACTTGCCTTTTGCTAGAGGTGATGTCACCCACTTTGACAGTATGTGTCCTGTCGGTGAGCCAGTTGGTTACCCATCTGGTAATGTAGGGGTTAATTCCCAATTGGGAATGTTTCTCTATAATACCTGAGTGGGGGATTGTATCAAATGGCTTGGCTAGGTCAAGGTAGGTGGTATGCATTGTCTTTCCTTCATTCAGGGCCTTGGTGACTTTCTCAAAGAAGTCAACCATGTTTAACATGCATGATCTAACTTTAACAAATTTGAACTGTGTTGGGCCCAGTGTTTGGAGATTACCTATGTCCTTGTTAATAAGGTCCATAATGATTCTTTCTATGGCCTTGCAGATGAGGCTTGTCAAACTTAAGGGCCTATAATTACCAAAATCAGTTGATTCCCCCCCCCCTTTGTGCAGAGGGATTAATTACATCAAACAAAACTGATTTATAGTCCGATCTTACAAGGTAGCACATCACACAGGTGGGGGTACAATGCTCTCCAATGTTAGCGAGTGCTATGTTCAGGACATTTGAACCTGTTGTGGGTGTGCTGACTAGATGTTCCAGACCATTTGCGTTGACAGTCTAAGAACTTCTGAGCCAGCATGTTTGTGGTTGTGTTTGTTTCCCAGTCAATGGTGGGATAATTAAAATCACCAACGAGTAAGGTGTTGGGCTGTATGGCAAGTGACTCCAATAAGTCTGGGTATGTAGTATGCTTTTCCTATTTCATGGTGGGGGATCTATAGCTGGCTATGATGTGGTAGGGGGCTTTTCCTATAGTTAATTGGACATGGAGTAGCTCAAGAGAGTCATACTGTTTCACCTATCTCGAGGTGTACTTATTCTTAATGAAGATGGATACACCTCCTCCTTTGGTTCTTTCATGCTCAGTTTGTGGTCTGAATGTATGGTAGGCATTGTAGCCTTGCATGGCCAAGGTACATTCCACTCCTTTGTACCATGTCTCGGTGACTGCACAGACGTCAGCATTTTCCAAAGTGAGGAGCGCTTTCAGGGAGTGCAGTTTCTTGTTCAGACGCCTAACATTAAACATAAGTACCTTGATTTTATCTAGAAAAGATTTTGTTATGTTGGGAGGTTAGTTATTTTGACAATGCCTAAAAATGCACAATAAGGGTGGCTAATGCCTTTGCCAGTATCTGAAAGCCTAGAAGAGACAGGTACAGATAATCTCTGGCAAAGCAGTGTGGCCTGTTGACCATGTCTTCCCAGGCTGACAGATATTGGATCCCCTTTGACTGACTCTAGAAGCTAAGCCAATCGGTAAAGTCAATCATTTTTTGTTTGTATTGTGACATCATCCTTGAAGAATGTAGACTTCTGCTTAAGGCTAGGCTTATACCTGCCTGTGACACATAATCTGAGAGCTCAGTCATGTCTCTCTTCATATAGTCCAGTGAGGTACATCTCAAGTCATTCACCCCTATATGGACTATGATGGAGTCATACTGGTACTTACACTTGAGTGACTTAAGTGCTTGAGGACTTGATGGATCCTGGCACCTGACAGGCAGCTAACCATAACCCACTTTTTATCCAGCCTGGTGATGGGAACATCCATGTGTCTCACAATGCAGTCACCTATGACTAATACATTAGGTTTTGTGCTGTTATGTCTTATGGGCTTATTTGTTGAGACACTGATGTGAGTGTGTTATTATATGCTGTGGTTGTTTTTTGCAATGTATGTGTGTAAGTGGTTTACGTTTGGAAGGCCTCTGATCTTTTGGTAAGTTATTAATGAGTATCTCCTCGTATGTGTGTGTGGGAAGTGTGTGTGTGTGTGTGTGTGTGTGTGTGTGTGTGTGTGTGTGTGTGTGTGTGTGTGTGTGTGTGTGTGTGCGCGTGTGTGTGTGCGCTTGTGTGTTTGTGCGTGTGTGCGTGTGTGCGTGTGTGTGTGTGTGTATGTGTGTGTGCTGACAACCTATTTGGCATTCAGTTTGTCCTTATGTGAGAGTTTTACCTCCAATTTCATAGTGTAACTACATCTCTCACATAAAGTATTTGTTTGTTTCAAGAGTAAGTGGTTGTCAGTATGCATGAGGTTGCTACATTGCCTTAGAATGCCCATGTCTATCAGGCTGGCTAGAGAGATGATGGGAAACTGCCCATCCATGGTAGCAGGCTCTTACTGTATGTTTTATTAGGGAAGGGAATGGGTTAATTTGACAGGACAGCTCTGAGACTACAAGAGGAACCTATACTTTGTGTAGGCTAAAGTTGATCGATAAGGCAACACTGCTCAGTGTGTAACTGAGTTGTTCCTATAGCAGCAGAAAAACTTGGAAGGGTTTCACTGACAGCTGTTTAGGGAAAAACTGAGCATCTAGGCTTTTGTGTCTATACAGGGCACTGCTAACTACTGCTGTATGAACAGCAGCACTGAGCAAATGCAAGGCTTAAATATGAGCAAAGAGAAACAAGTTTTAAGCTAACTACCAATCAGGGCAGCATACAATAAGTCTTCCACCAGCAATCTCCAACTCAGACAGGTTAGAGCAACACACTTCTGCTACAAGGGTGCAGAAAACACCTTCTTAATGCAGAATAGCTGGTTTGGAGCCCAAGTGTAAAAGACCACACAAGCTACCTACAAGAGCCCTACAACTAACAGATACAATGTAAAACTGTGCAATTAACTACTTCAAGCAGCAACAGACAATACAGTTTTTTAGGAACTGCTAAAGTACAATCGCAGTATATAAGAGAAGTGCAAAAAATACTTAGAGCCCTTTTGTGTGCTTCCCAGCTCAGATAGACCAGGTAAACACCTACTACCTCTAGATGAATAATAATCCCAGTTCTCATAATGTAAAAGCACGAACAAACATAAAAGATGTGAAATGGTTCTACAAACAAACACATTTAAAAATATGGCTACAGCAGTGTACTTTAAACAACTTATAAAGATGTGCTTATTCAATAACAGTACTTCACTTTATATAAATGCGCCAAGAGCCACTCAATTGTACATCATTTATAAAAGCATTAAAAACAAGATAAGCTGAATAATAAGCCCTCTAGCCGATAAAGATACATACAGAAATCTCAGGTGCTTCCCCAACCTAAACAGACCAGGCTACCTCCCAGTGCACTAGATGGAAAATCCACTGACATCTTTATGTAAAAACAGCTGCTTGCTAGAGTATACACTAATTTATTCAACAGCTAGCTAGATAATGAATTCTGAGCAAGTAAATCAATAGAACAGACAATGAGAGGCAAAATGCACTTTTTCAATATAAGCACAATGAAAGGCAAACAAACAATTCAAGATATCAACAGCAATGTAGAAAGGGAGGGACTTATTAAGCTCAATTTATAGTAGGGATGAGCAGCTTAAAATCACCAGGCTTAAACAGCCAATCAACGAAGGAGAAGGCAGATGGGAAAAATTAGCAGTGAATCACCAGTAGTGCTTTAGTTTATGCAGGCTTGAAATCTTTTCAGAAAAGTATCACTCAAGAAAAAAATGAACCAATGAAAAAACATGTGAAATATACAGCCTACATAACTTAACAGTCTATCTCTCATATAGAACAAAAACACCAGGGCAAGCAGATTTCTTAAAACTGAAAACAAAATGGAGGAGGTAAAACAGAAAGCAGCTCTATCACTCACAGACAAAAAAATATAGGTTTACTTTCCTTACCCAGCAGGGAATTACCAGCAGTGCTTTAGTTTATGTAGTCTTGAAAATCTTTTTAGAAAAAGATAAAGGGCCAGAAATACACTGTGTATTTCCATTTCACTCAAGAAACAATGTATCCACTCTGTTGTGGCAGCTAAGGATATGTGGGAGAGACTAAACAGAAGATTATACAAAAACTAATACAAAAACTGAGAAATTGGAAGCTTTGTTATATGGATATGGATACTAAGATCCAAACAAAATGTTTTAGTCCCATTAGTCTTATACACAGGTCAAGCATATTTTTATCAACCAGAGGAGAAGCTGTGGATAGCAATTAAAAAAGAATTGAAGGATTTTATCTGGGAAGGGAAGACAGCAAGGGCCAAGTGGGATAAGCTGATTCTTCCAATAGACCAAGCCAGACTAGGATCACCCAATTTGAGGGGGTATTTTAGAGCAACACAGTTACGGCTCTTATACATAGGATGAGCAGAAAACTATAATTCAAAGTGGAAAGGAATGGTGATTATACAGGGGGAAGCTCAAAAAATAAGAAGAGACTGGGATTTTGGATGCAGATATTTAAGGAGAACTACAAAAATCATGTAGAGTATTATATTCATAAAATAGCAGGGAGTATTCTAAGAACTAAACCAGCACAAGAATGGAGAAAAGAGATTCTGCCAACAGAGATGACTGCGGTTAGGGATACAAATAATAGGCAAGAGTGGCTGGAATTTTTTGGAGAAAACTGGCAAAGGAACAAAGGTATTGGGAACAAATAACTAGAAAGGGAAAGGTAATAGAATGGGAAGAAGTCAAAAATTTATTTGGACTGCAGGTTAGAGACTGCCTTCTATATCAAGGATTGATATCAGTGTATAGGCAAAGAGAAAGAAATAGGGGTGTGTGAAATGAAAGACCAGCACTGGCATAGTTTTTAATAGATTCTAGAACAGAAGCTGCCATTAAAAAAGGAATAATTAGTAGAGCATATAAAATATTGCATGATAATTATAAAAATCAATCAAAGGAGCTTAGAAATGATTGGGTAGAGAGATTGGATAAGCAATTCACAAACAGACAATGGAGGATATATGTATATCTCTCAAATATACAGCAAAGTCTAGAAGATTTAGGATCCTTGCCTGGAAGTGTTTACATAGGTATTTTTATACCACAAGTAGACTCCAAAGAATTTTTCCTCAGGTGGATAGCAAATGTTGGAGGTGTGACAGGCAAGAAAGAGGTGGTTGGGAACATATTTTTTGGGAGTGTAATGAGCTGGCAGACTTTAGGGATTCCTTGTGAACTGCTCTGTCAGATATGCTGGGTGAGCAGATTGGATTGAGTGGGGAGATGATTTTTTTTGAGCTATGATACAGAATCAGAATTGCCTAGACATAGTAAAGCCTTGCTGAATCTAATTATGGTGGCTGCCAAAAAAGCAATTATTAGAAAATGCAAATCAAAGTCTAGACCAACTTTACAAGAAGTAGTGAATATAGCAACAGAGATAAAACAATTGGAACTGGGATCTTTAGAAAAGGGATGGAGCAAACTACACAGAAAAAATGGGAATTATTGGAACAATATATGCAGAGAAGGAATGGGGTTTAAGAGGTAGGATTTGAATGAGCCATATAATGCTTAACTGACAATGACTGGATAGATTATAAGTGATGTATAATGTTTGGAACTACAGTTGTTTCAATGGTGTCTGTGATGTATAATGTTTGCAACTAAAGTGGTGTTAATGTTGTTTTTCATTTGTATAAATGTAAGATTGCTTATGTCATACATGATAATTTAATAAAGATGTTTATTGAAAAAAAAAGAAACAATTTATCCAATGAAAAAGCATATGAGATGTGCAGCCTAGATAATTTAAGAGACAAAGTATTTTTTGAATTTAACTCCTAGGTAAGTCATGCTGACTGGATGATATAAAAAACAAAATGTGTTAACTAATTCCTCTGATGGGGAATAATTTACTTTAACAGTGTATGTTTTTGATGTGTTCACTTTATACCCCAAGATGTTTCCAAAAAGACTGATTTCAATTTTCAAAGATCCTCTTCAATTGTCCCTCAGGGTCATTCAGATAAACCATGAGGTCATCTGCATATAAATATATGGTTATCTGAATAATATTATTAACTACATATCCAGGTAACATTAGTTCTTCAATTTTTCTGCCTGGAGCTCTAAGTATAAGACAAACAACTTGATAACAAAGGACAACCTTGCTATATTTTCCTAACTAATGGAATTTCACTGAAATTTGTAGAAAGCATTTGTTTTCAATCAGAAAGAAACCCACCAATTTCTGTACTTTCCATGCAGCTTGAGATTATTATCACACTTCTAAGTGCAGAGATAAACACACACACACACACACACACACACACACACACACACACACACACACACACACACATATATATATATATATATTAGATGCAGATATAGATACATATGTATACATATATGCATATATAAATTTATATGTGTGTGTGTGTATATATATATATATATATATATATATATGGATCTACTCCTATATTTTGAATTACAAAGTAATTGAATTGCACTTGATCAAGACCAAAAACCTCAATTTGCAAATCTCTGAAAGTTTCAAATGATCGCATTACACATTGTCGAACTCTGTTATCTTATGCCAATGTGTTTAAGTAGTGTACTATCCCTTTATAGAATTTTATTTTGTACATAAGGAAAACAGCAGACATTAAGTTTAACATTGGTGGAACTTCCCAAAAGTGGAATATAACAATGTCAAAAATGTAAGGAAGTGATTTTATAAAAGGGTACAATATTTATATTATGTATTTAGTTAATGTTATTATTATTTATTTAAGCATTATTTTGTCAGAATTTGAAATGTGTTGCAGAATACATCTACAGGCCGATTTCCTCAATGGAGTGCAATCTCAGAGTTGGAATATTTAATTTACAGTGGGTGTGAGGGGTGCAGGGGAGCACAGACCCTCTGCAAAAACTTGAAAAAATTGTTTTGGGTTGTGGGTGTGTAGTGGATCTGCCTTTCCATTTTCAATCTTCTGAAGTTCGTTTTTTAGAAATTTCAGTGTTTTGTGCATTAGGGTTTTTGGTGTCAAACAAGTGCTATTTGATTATTTGGTAATTTGAAATATGAAAGTAGATTAATTTATATATATATATATATATATATATATATATATATATATATATGTGTGTGTATATATATATATATAATATATATTATATATATATATATATATATATATATATATATATATATAAATAATAAAATGCCACTCTGAACTTGTTTTATTGTAAAAAACTAAGAGCTTTCATTCTTGAACTTAACAGAACTTCCCCAGAGTAAAAGATATTGCATCACTTCCTATTGTTTAAATAAAAGATTTGGCACCAGAAACAAGAACCAAATTTATAGAGAAATGTACTTTTAAAACAACTTACTTCAATGATTTAAAATTAACTGTAATAAAAACAATAAACAACATTGTTAGTAAAAACATTTAATTAAAAAAAGAGATTTCTTCTTCAAAACACATCCTATGGAAATAACATCATTAATACCTAGGGTATTTGGAACATTAAGAATAATCTGCCAATAAAATTCCCTTTCCTCCAAGAAAAGCCCCCATTCTCCCTCCCTGATTAGGCAGGAAACCTTTTCCAGTACACAAAAAGAAAATTTACTAAAGTTGGTACAGACCATAGAACGATTGTACAATGCATTTCTGCTATCTTTTGTATGGATAATGTAAGTGTATTAGTAAATCCTTTTCATAAGGAGCATCTCAGTCTTACCTACATTTAATGCAAGATTGGTGGTGCAAAGGGGAAAATGCACTACTCCTTTAGTATTGCAGTTGTAATTCCATTTAAGTGAAATCACTCTAGAGAAGCCTGTTACTGAAAAATTGGTACCTTGTAACTGCACTGTTTGCATGCCCCATAGTGTCTCATACCCAGTTTCTTCATAGAATTTGTACCCCTGCTTTGATTTATTTCATGTATTGTCTTTAAGTTAAAAATGTTTTTGTAAACAAACCTGGGATTCGGCTCCAATTTGGTCATAAGATCAAATGCACCAAAAATAGTGCTCCAGTGGGAACTAAGAATCTTTGTTAGGAAAGGAATATCCCTGCTATAATTTAACACCATGTTCCTAGACCAGTTGTTGTCATTAATAGTTCTCCCTGCTACTATGCTCTCCCCATAACATGACAACATTTTGTAGTGTACATGCCTCTGACTTTTCACCCTCTCCCTTAAATTCAACAACATGTCTCGTGAGTATCCTTGCTCTAGGAACATATCACATAGAATCATGGTCTCATTGTTGAAAACTTGGTCATCAGAAATAAGCCTAATCAGCCTAATCAACTGACCCCTCACAAGACTTTTTTTCTGCCAAAATGGATGTTGGGTGTCATAATGGAGAAAGCTATTAGATTAATTAGCTATTATTATTCTTAAAGTGGTTGATTCAAATTTACTACTGTTACTATTTTTAATAACTAAAACATCAAGGAAAGATATGGAAACCAAACTAAGTTGGTGTGTAAACTCAAAAAAATGGCTGTGCCATTAATATAGGCTATAAAGGCCTCCAATACTTCAACATCCCTTTTCCACAGAATAAAAATATCATCCAGGTACCAAAGTTATAACTGGATTTTAGACCAGAAAGGTGATATTGTTATATATTATGAATATAAGGCTGAAATAATTCTGTTGTAAATATGCTGGAAGATAAAGCATAGAATAAAAAGTTTGCTTGAATGTGTAAAAATGTGCATTCATACTGTATGTATAACAGACAGGCTTCTGTTCACAGCATCAGAATTGGAAAACAAGGATTACATGATCTTCTCATGTTTGCAGAACAAATATTTATTAACAGACATCCTTTTTTATAAATTCAGCAATACGTGATGTTTTTTCTATAGGAACAGCTTGTACAGATGTTTCCTTTCAGATTTCTGTTAATGGCATCCTCACATCAGCAAAAGTGCTTACAAGTAAATCACAAAAGGACAATAGAAAAGTCTAAAAACAGACATTATGTGACTTCCCACAGAAGGCCAAAAAAGATACCAAGAGGAAATAACATCATCTATGTGCGTGACTAGCACTCTATATAGCAAGTGTAGTAATTCAGTTATATATCAGTGTGCAATTTGAAAGGCGTGGTGCTTTAAACAGACTACAGATGGAGTCATGCAAAGCTATGTGTCTCTGATTCAGCAGTAAACAGCACAGCAAGACTGTGTCTCTTAAGAAGACTTTGGTTCCAGAACAGCATAGAAGCAGAGCATGCAAATTAAAATACATTTTTCAATGGTGACCCTTTGACAACGTTCCTAGCCTGTATCCAAAAACAGGGGGAGTGAGTGGGTAATGCCTTGCATAAAGTCACTCTTGTAAAAGCGCAGTAACTAACGTTTACGTGAAGTACTTCAGATTTCTTCAGTTTTCTACAGTTTTCCACAGTCTGCAGCAATAATACAGTTTAATAGACGTCTAAATCCAGTGAGACTGCATTGCAGAATGATGAGCAGTTCCATAAATTCTCCAGAAAAGGTACAATACAAAGTTGTAAGACTGAAACTGTCAGTTTTGCTGTACCAACTTCACAAGTGACTACAGAGACTTTTCAACCATCGACAGTAAAGCAGCTTGGCCATCTGCCTCTCTGTTGACTGGTAAGAAAATTATTCTGTGTTACATAGAGTATGAATGCAATAGATGTAATAATAATAACAGAATGAAATGTATATACTGCATATTAGCAAATGTAAAACCTTATTAGGGCAAGTTAATAGTAAGGCATTATGCAAATGGATTGCAAGTTTATAGTAAGGCATTATGCAAATGGATTACAATATTTGACTGGTATCTGAAACAAAATCATGTGTGGTATAAAAAATGTTTATTGTGTGTACAATGTCATAAAAATACAGTGCATGCCACTATTCAAAGGTTAGACTGTACAGACAAAAATTTTAATGGTAAAGAACCAAGAAAAGTTAATATGTTGACATTATATTCAAATGTTAGACAGTTATGTTCTGTCACCAGATGTAAAAGGTTTATTTCAGAGTTGCAACAACAGTCAAATCAGTTACTGATAGAACCTCTAGTAGATTTTGTTACAAAAGAATGTAATAAACTTCCAAAACACAGACACAATGAGTTCAGGAAGCTTAGACAAGTTATACATACATTTTTGTCAAAAGTGCATAGGAGTTTCAGATTCAGCAGAACAGGCTCCTGAGCAGACCTCCCAACCGTCCTGAATTACTCATTTTTTACCGAGTTTTGGGGTCCAAATGAAGGGGTGCCACGATTCCCAAGTGGCACCCCTTCATTTCCGATTTCTTTGCTTTTGTTTTTTTTTAATTTTTAAAATTTTTGCGCTGTTGGAGCTGACGTCATGACGTGCGTGATGACGTCAGCTCCGTCAGTGCTACCAGCCAGCCGGAATTGAGCTCAAGGAGCTCACATCATCATTTCCGGTTGGCTGCAAGCAGGCGGGAACAGAAAGTGCTTTGAAAATTTGAAAAGAAGCATGCTGGCTTTACAACTGTAGTATATTGTTACTGCCGAGAGAAGAATGCTGGCTTTGCTTATGCTGCTGAGAGTGGGACTTTGTATATGTTGGGTTTGCTTTGAGAGAGTGACTTTGCTTATGCTGCCTTTTCGGATGGAAACTGCTGACTTTGCTGCTTGCTTTGTATATGCTGCCGAGAGACGAACTTTGCTTCTGCTGCCGTTTCGGATGCTGACTGCTAAGAGAGGGACTTTGCTTCTGCTGCCATTTCAGAGGCTGACTGCTGGCTGGCTTTGGACTTTGCTGGGAATTAGGTAAGGGAAGTGTGTGTGTGTGTGTGTGTGTGTGTGTGTGTGTGTGTGTGTGTGTGTGTGTGTGTGTGTGTGTGTGTGTGTGTGTGTCTGTATGCAGCAAGCGCTCCTGTGTATGTGTGCATGTGTGTATGCAACAAGCGCTTCTGTGTGTGTGTGTTTGTCTTAATACACTGTATTTTACATGCATTTCTATCATTTCTGATGCATTGTTTTGTTGTATGGGTGGTTATCTGAGCTATGCAATGTGAAGGTCATCTTTCCTGTCTTCTACTCTAATTTACTGCTGCCCTATATCTTTAGAGTTGCCATATGAAATAACCCGAAAATAACAGGTATCACAGTTATTATCATTGTTTGTTACAGTTCACTGAGTAGAACAAGCATTTTTATGAATAAAAAATATTATTTAGGATAACGGAATGCTATAAAATCACAAAACCATTCTAACTTCCTCATCATTGTCATACTCCAAAGCAGGCAGTAACTCCCAGCAGTTGCTTTTTAATATGGCTGTGTTTCAGTGCTGAACAGTTGCGCACACTACATTTGGCATTATCATTTCTAATTGAAAAAGAAATTAAATTGCAGTATTCTATTATAAAGGAGAAGTAAACAGCAATTATAAGAAAAACTAGTGTAAGATGTACTTATCTTCCTGAAATGATATGCGCAGGAATTAATATATTTAGTGAAAATCAAATGCTACTGTAAAGCTACTGTAAGTCTAAGTCTAGAATTTATCTGTTTTCAATGTAATATTAGTGCACATTCCATTGTGCAGAATATAATATATACATTGGAGTGGGTGGGATTGTGTAATTGTGTATGGAAATTTTATGTTAATCAGCGTACAGATTTGTACCTATTTTTCATGGGTCTTGTCCAGATTTTTGATGTTTCCACGTTGAGAGGTATGCTCCTGAGACATATCAGGCAGACTATGAGGAAACTCTTCAACAGCAGTTGCAGGATAAAGAAAATACATTAGCTGAAGTGACAGAGACTAGGAACTTCCTCCATACACAGCTAATCTGTGCAAAATAAATATATTTTATAATATGTTTATGTTTTGCAAATGGTTAAAAATACATGGTAGGATGGTAGGATCTGAATCTGGACAAATCATTCTTAAATGTTTTACTTTCATTCAGTTAAAGCAAGACATTTATCAGTAGTACAGTAAAGTAGACCATATAACTGCTATTCTAATAGCATAGTCAAAAGGTACACAACAGTTTTAGTATATAAAAATTAAATAAAAATAGTTAATGAGTAAAAATTTAAAGTCACAACACTGACATGCTCGTATAAAGATATAAAAATACAAGACAGACATGCACGTATGTTCTTTTCATCTAGAATACATCTGTTACAATACACAAGAATAACAGGCAGACAACAGCAAATATAAATAATGTAAATATAAACATGTGTTAGTTAAGCTAATATCTATTTGTTTTTTACAATTTTTATATAATTGTATAGTAACACCACCCCAAACAGTTAAAGTTCTGAATTTTAAAAATAAATAAAATCACAGATGGTATTAGTCAAACAGTTTTTGTAAAATTAATGGTACGGCAGTTAAATAAATAAATAAAAAATACTGAAATCCATATCAGCTAATTATAAAATAATGTCTATTTATGTAGTATAAATGCATAGTTATGCAAATCACAATCAAATCAAAGGAAAAATGCCAAAAGAATTAACTATAGTTTATAGAGTATAAAATGTGAGCTCAGACCTTCCCATGCTGAATAAATAGTTACAGGAAATGTTGGAAAGATAAAATAAACAACAAGACTGATTGCCAGACAAGTAGCTTGCATTTTTCTAAAACATTATTGTTATTAAAACATAATTGTTAAAATGTTTACATGCAACACTATTTGGTAATTGTAATAAAATGTCACAACTATGCATATATGTCACTGATAATCTGTTTGCAAGTAAAGGTTAAAAGTAAAAAAACTCAGTTACATCAAGTACAGCCAGCAAATGGGCTATAATACATACAGTTCAAATCAATTATGCAGAAGGGTATACTTTAACTGTTTCTACTAGTGGTAATAAATAGCAAAAATCAAATAAAAGTCCATAGTTTGTTAGTAACCTAATAAAGTGAATGTATAACCAAAGTGGTGGGCTGACATACATTCAATTCACACAGCATAAAGTAGATAAACAATACTGCAATGCCACAGGGGGAGGGGTACTTTCTCAGTTTTACACTGACTATGTGAGCAGTGTTGCACTAGGGTCTGAAACAGAGCTACAGGGATAATATTTCATTCCTTTTTGACAATACTCTTTTAGGGGGGGAAGAAAAAACAGGTATTAGTGCATAAGAAACACTGGTAAACAAATTAAATCTGAAAGTCCAAGATATTTTATGCTAGTTTTTATTGCATTGTTTAGTATTAAATTGTATTTGCAACATATTAAACTGCAAAGCTATACACAAGATGATTTAAAACGGCTTTATTACAGCTATACAAGAGAGAGTAAAGATATGTAAAAAATTGAACAAGACTGGTCACTATTCACTATTTTAATATGTTTTTGGCAAAACAATGTTGGTATAAAAAAGCATGAATGTTTCTAATTGCTGAGTATGTAGTTTAAAATAACAGGATGTATGCCTCTGGTGGCAATTCCACTAAATACTTCTAAAGAGTCATAAGAATTTTCCAAGATTTTGCTTAATATTAATGTTATTAAATTTGTAAGATTAGACTAAATGTACTTTACAGTCTTTGTATGTACAAATGCAGAAGAATTCAGTACAAATGAAATTAATGTCTAGCAATGAATATGTGTAGAGAAAAAATGGGTTCAGGGTACCTACTAGATTGAAATGCATGAATAGCAAACAGTCTGTGTAAATACCTACTGTACAGGATACATTGTAATAAGTTCAAAAGTAGTTTGTCAAGTTGTAATATCACTGGTTTTACCCCAGTTAGAGGAAAATTATATTAACATATTGTATTCATACAGCTAATGGGCTAATATGTACATATAGCATTCTCTAGTGTATAAATCATATTTTTTTTAAATCCTCAAGTATTAAATATACTGAAATAATTGCATTCAAATATTTATTATCTAAGCCCAGTTCAGTATTTTACCAAGACGTTAATGGGCAGTTCAGAAACATGAACACAATATTATGGTTAAAATGCCATTGAAACTATATATTTTCAGCAGTGTACAAATGCTTACAGTAGCACATAGTTATTGTCTCTTATAGTTAATTCAACAGTTGCAAAGAGTTAATAAAAGAGTTCTAAGTCATAAATTAAATTCTGTGTTTGCAAAAGAATAAATTTATCAAGTTAAAAAATAAAATTAAAGCAGACACAGCTCATAACTAATAAAATATTTTCACAGAATGGTCTGCAAAAGAAAAAGTTGTTAAATACATTCAGTTTTGGTAGTAATACTTAATATCATTGTATTAACTATGTAAAATTGCATTTTGACTTGTATCAAAAGAAGACTAAAGGTTTTGTTTCTTAATGTGTTTTCTATATAATGTCATCAAAAATACATATCAGTATAAAATGTTTTGAGTATGTTTAAAAACAGAGGGAATTGTTAGATATTATGAATATAAGGCTGAAATTAATTCTGTTGTAAATATGCTGGAAGATAAAGCATAGAATAAAAAGTTTGCTTGAATATGTAAAATGTGCATTCATACTGTATGTATAACAGACAGGCTTCTGTTCACAGCATCAGAATTGGAAAATAAGGGTTACATGATTTTCTCATGTTTGCAGAACAAATATTTATTAACAGACATCCTTTTTGATAAATTCAGCAATACGTGATGTTTTTTCTATAGGAACAGCTTGTACAGATGTTTCCTTTCAGATTTCTGTTAATGGCATCCTCACATCAGCAAAAGTGCTTACAAGTAAATCACAAAAGGACAATAGAAAAGTCTAAAAACAGACATTATGTGACTTCCCACAGAAGGCCAAAAAAAGATACCAAGAGGAAATAACATCATCTATGTGCGTGACTAGCAGTCTATATAGCAATTGTAGTAATTCAGTTATGTGAGAGAAGGACAGAGAGAGGTATTTTGTAGAAGTCATCATTCATATCTGTAATAAAGGAAAACTTTGTAAATATATGTTACAAATCTGACAGACTATGTGTGGTTTATTATAAAATAAGTTATTTGTAACTGTGCTTATAGCTGCAAAATATGTTTCTTTATCAGTGTGTAATTTGAAAGGCGTGGTGCTTTAAAACAGACTACAGATGGAGTCATGCAAAGCTATGTGTCTCTGATTCAGCAGTAAACAGCACAGTAAGACTGTGTGTCTTAAGAAGACTTTGGTTCCAGAACAGCATAGGAGCAGAGCACGAGAATTAAAATATTTTTTTCAGATATAAGTACAAAATTGCTCTCTCAGGACCATAAAACCAGAATGGCAAACAGTGGAGCTGAGGCCGCTCCCATGGCAACTCCTTTCAACAGCTTAAAATATTCATCTTCAAAAACCACAAAATTAGATTTTAACACAAGGTCCGTACAGTGCTAAACAATATCAGTCCCCTATTGTCAAGGGTAATCCCCAGGGTGATGGGCTCAAAAAACATTCAAGGCCTTGATCATGGGGTATTACTAAAAATAAATGCTTGATATAAATATTCACAAACCAGACATTCTCAGGAAAAGCAGTTGTTGAAAGAATTTACACAAAGTCTCATAAGTCCTTCAAAATATGTTCCTTGTCTACCCAAAAATTGTTTAACTTATGGACAACAAATATTGCCAATAGTTCAGTTTTAGAGCCAGCTGAGGCAACTATAGGCCTCAATGGTGGGTCCTTCACAGATTTATGAATCTTCAGTATCCCAAAAATTACTGGAATTTTTGGATATTTAACCACCAGATACTTGCTCATTTTAGGTACTATGAGTAAGTACAGAAAATGTCTTCAAGCCAAATTTCAGTCTGCTTGTAGGAAATATTAATTTCATTAATGGATACATCAGAGAAAAATTCACAATTGTTCAAGTATTCCAACATTTTGTGCTGGTAAATGTGGCATTCCTTAACTACCAACCCCTCACCTTTATCTGGCTTCATGATTCTTATGTTTTTATTGTTGGTGATCTGGCTCAATAATAGCCTCTCCTCACTAGAGAAGTTGTAAAAGTTTTTTTTTTCTTTTGGCTACACCAACTACAAATATTGTAATCACATAATATTTCATAGAAAGCAATGGAAGGTAACATAGGAGGGTTGAAAGTACTGGTTCTACACAACCCTCCACTTTATTCAACAGTGGCCCTAGAAGCAAGCAAACATTCAAGGTTGAGTTTTCTAGTAAAGAGTTTTTAGCTCAATAATCAAATCAATGACACTATAGTTGCTAGAAGGGATGAGTTTGAAACCCATTTTGAAAAGAGCACCAAGAACTGGAGTAATGTCAATGCAGGATTACTTATAAACCTTAACCCCCCCAATCAATAACTGTACCTTGAAATGGACACAAATGTTTCAAAGCCTTAGGTCCTAGTACCTCCATCAAAACTGACTATTTGGGTGGAAGTTCCTTTGATGATTCCTTCCTGGGCTGCTCAAAGGACCCCTGCCAGTCCTGTCTCACTCCCACTTCCTTCTCCTCCAGTCTCCTCAATTTCCTGCAGGGATCCTTGTCCAAAAAATCATCATTACCTCCTTCAGCATCCAAATAATTGACATTATTGTTAGTGTCAAGCCTCTTATCATAGGGAACTTTTTCCTTCTTATGATTATGATTGGAATCTGGGCAAGCCATCTTATTCTTATATTCCATCTAGTCCCCATGAATTTTCCTTTGCTTACTTTTAAAGATAATAGACCCATAGTCTCCCATGGGTCTATATTATTTCATTGAATGGCTATTCAGTGAATAGCCATTTGTCTAACACCTATTCAGAGAAGCCACTCTTCATTGAACAGTGAATTTTAACTAGGACAAACCAGCAGTTGGCCACCATTGGGAATTTGCCCTTTTCCCCACTGCAGTGCAATCTCAGAGTTGGTATATTTAGTTAGGGGGGCTGTGGGAGGCACATCCCCCCACCCTGGCAGGTTTTAAATGTTATTTATTTTTTTGTGGTCGCTCAGTTGACCAACCGGTTGTTACCCTACTTAAAATTTGCCATTTGTTGAAGAGTAGCTTTGCTGAATAGGTGTTTGATGAATGGCTATTTGCTGAATAGGCATTCGATGAACTGATATAGACCCAGTCTTCCACATGTTTCAAAATGTTGTGGAAGTATACTGTAAAATCTGTAAACAGTAGGGCCTTATTAATCTATTCATTAATACATTGAATTTGTTGCACAAGGGTTGATAGTTGTCGAAGATTGGCACTGACCATTAACTTCATAAGTTCTATCCCTTTTCTGTTAAAAAGCTCCAAAAGCTCATGGTGTAATACCAATCCTGCATTTAACTCCTTTGGGTATTTACCAATCCTGCATTTAACTCCTTTGGGTATTTATAAATCTGTAGCCCCTCAGGGATATGCTAATATTGAATACAATAGTTAAGAAAGGAATTGTCCAGCTGTAGAGCTTGGTGCTTTTTCAATAACTTTTAAAAGTTATTAATTTTTGCTCTGAGAGTAAGATCCTTGTCATTAATTGAACTACTGCCATCAGCAATAACAGTCGCAAAATCATACCCGTGAGAGAGCTAATGTTTCAAGTCCAACTGTTTCCCAACCCTTTTGTTGGGCTTATTCCTTGATCATTCATCACTTCTGCTATTGTGTAAGTTTCTGGAGCAAACCTCAGCATAAGTAATATAGTCTTTAGAGCCTTCAACAGATCTATGATTATCAAGTCCCACCAAGTTGGAAGATAAGGCCCCTCATCATTTATATACATTCCAGGAGCTGTGTAAGGTCCTGTGGCTCATCTCAACCACCAGCAGCTTCCTTATCTCCAGAAAATAGATCAAGCTGTGACATTTTGGACAGTGCAGTACTAAATAATCACAAAATAACCCCAAAACACGAACAGCATACTAAGAAAACATAAAAATAAAAAAATGCTGCTCCAAAAATGTCCACAACTTCTTTTATTGTAAAAAACTAAGTGCTTTCATTCTTGAACTTAACAGAACTTCCTCAGAGTAAAACAAATTGCATCACTTCCTGTTGCTTAAATACAAATGTTGGTGCCAAAAACAAGAATCAAATTTAAAGAGAAATGTACCTTTAAAAGCAACTTATATATACAACATATAAACAACATATATGTATATATATATATATATATATATATATATATATATATATATATATGCATATACATGTATATATATATATATATATATATATATATATATATATAGCAGAAGGACATAGTATGAAATTGGAGACAGTAGAGTTTGGAAAGTGATTATTCAGTGTAGACAAGGCAGAAGAGAGGCACATTTATCCCATCAATTAGGGAATGTCAAGAGGCAGTTGTGAGATTCAAATGCAATATCCTGCTTTTTTTCAGAATATTTTGCCCTAGAGGATCAAAGTTATTTTTGATGCAGGGCAGGTTAAGGAGCAAATACAATAGTTTGTCTAACAAAAAGTGAGGCAAAAACGATACACCAGGATGACAACACCACCAGAAAAAGCTGCCAAGACGTCTTCACTGCAGTCCAAATGTTTATTTTAAAACGAATGTTAAAAGAAGTTTAAAATATGATCAGGAATACAATAACAATAGGACCATAAGCGCTTTCATTCCACAATTTAGTTGCAAGGAACTTCATCAGATAAAATGGCCATTCATTCATAAATTATTTAAATAAACCTTCATCCAATCAAATTTATCAGCTGTCACACACCCTCATAAAGAACCAATGAAAATTACTATGTGTAAAACATAGCTCCAAGACAATAAATTGCATTTGATGCTTTAAAATAATCAAAACATATCACAATGATATATATATATATATATATATATATATATATATATATATGTATATATATATATATATATATATATATCAAATCAGCAAAATTATGTAACTGTTTTATCTTTTTATCGCTTTTAACTTCAAAAGGCTTTTTATACTTTCAGCTTCGTTTAAGCCCTGCCAAATCTGGGCATTAAGACGTAGCTGCCAAACAATTTCAGCTTTTTCCAAAAGTAATGGCCATGCCCCTCCTCTCTCTCAGATCTTCAATACTTTCAACACAATAAACTTAAATTCATGGCCATAGTTACTCATAATATCTTTAGCCAGAGCATTAGTTGCTTTTTGTGAGTGAATATCACACAAATGTTCACCCATTCTATTTTTTAATTTGCACATAAAAACATGGGCACAATGAGCAAATAGCACATTAGACAACTTTAGCAGAATTACAACTTGGTTTACCGTGAATTTTAATTTTAAATTCATTAGTAATGATTTTGCTCACTTCTAACATGTACCGGCAATAAACACAGGCACCAGACTTATTCATAGTCCCTGCCTTTTTCCATTCAACGATATTCTCAAAAACATTTTTAAAGTTCATTCCTTTTTTATACACAAAGGTAGGTTTATTACCTACTTGCTCTCTCACTTCATTTTCTCTCTCCAAAATGTTCCAATTCTTAAATATAATATATATAATAAGTTTATTATATTTGACAAAGAATTGTATCTTCAGAAGGAAGGTGTAGCTATGGGCTCTTCCTGTGGGGGTTTGTATGCTGACATTATTATGTTAGAATGGGAGAGAAGGTATTTATTTACCTCCCCCTTTTTTCTCCATTGTGATACATACACCTGCTTTTTGGATGATATCTTTATTCTTTGGAAGGGCCCTAGTGAAGTAGTAGGAAATTTTTTTGAATACTTTAATACAACTACACCATTCTTGAAATTTACCCATACGATAAATAACAAAAAAATTCCCAACTTGGATGTCCTCAAAAATAAGGACATACTAAATAATAGATTTACAGCAGAAATTTATCGTAAGGCAACCTATTCCAACACCTTTTTGTACTACATGAGTAACCATTCCTATATACAAAATGGGGTGTACTAAAAGGGCAATTTGTGAGAGCAGCCCATATGGTGACATTATGGGAAAAATTCTTGGATGAGTGTGACATTTTAAAAAATATGTTCCACTTGAGGGGATACCCTATGGTACTTATTAGGGAGCTGTGTGATGAAGTTATTGATATGAGGGGAAACGGTTATTTTAACCCCACACTAGGTTAAAAGATTAATAGCCATGTTGTTGCCTACCAGGCAGAAATGCATTTTATATCAAATAGTTTGTTGGGAGAGAGTGGTACTGTTAGGTCGAGTAGTATACAACAAACATGTAATGGCAAAGATCCAAATGAGAATTTTTTGAATGCCTTTATAACCACTTTCAACACAGATAGTCACCATGTTAGGGATATTATATTTAAGAACTGGAAAATGTTGGAGAGAGAAAATGAAGTGAGAGAGTGAGCAGGTAATAAACCTACCTTTGTGTATAAAAAAAAGGTATGAACTTTAAAAATGTTTTTGAGAATATTGTTGAACGGAAAAAGACAGGGACTATGACTAAGTGTGATGCCTGTGTTTATTGCTAGAAGTGAGTGAAATCACTATTAATGAATTTAAAATTAAAATTCACAATAGACCAAGTTGTAAGTCTGCTAAAGTTGTCTACTGTTTTATTTGCTCATTGTGCCCATGTTTCTATGTGGGCAAAACTGAGCGCAAATTAAAAAATAGAATGGGTGAACATTTGTGTGATATTCGCTCACAAAAAGAAACAAATGCTCTGGCTAAACATATTATGAATAATTATGGCCATGAATTTAAGTTTGCTGTATTGGAAGCATTGAAGATCTCAGAGCAGGGAGGGGTGTGGCCATTACTTTTGGAAAAAGCTGATCTTGTTTGGCAGCTATGTCTTAATGCCCAGATTTGTCTGGGCTTAAATGAAGCTGAAAGTATAAAAAGCCTTTTGAAGTTAAAAGTAATAAAAAGATAAAACAGTTACTTAAGTTTGCTGATTTTATATATAATATTATATCATTGTGATATGTTTTGATTATTTTAAAGCATCGAATGCAATTTATTGTCTTGGAGCTGTGTTTTACACATAGTACTTTTTATTGGTTCTTTATGAGGTTGTGTGACAGCTGATAAATTTGACTGGATGAAGGTTTCTTTAAATAATTTATGAATGAATGGCCATTTTATCTGATGAAGTTCCTTGCAACTAAATTGTGGAATGAAAGTGCTTATGGTCCTATTGTTATTGCATTCCTAATAAAAATTGAGGCAACAAACAGAAAGGGACTATGCCTCTCAGTCTTTTGATAATAAAGCTCATAGAGAAAGTTTGACAGTGAAACCTTTACCAACATTTCAAAGGAAAATGCCTGAGAGTTGACTAGAAGAATCAGGAGTACCTTGGATTAGAAATGGTATCTGGGGTTGGGTGCTGGAGATGAACAGGAAGAAGACCAGCAACATTGAAATTAGTGACTGAATGTGAGATTATAATGCATCAGTCACATTTGTGAAATATGGTGTTACAACAAAAAGTAGAAAGACTCGACTTCTGCTCACTTTGTTAAACTTGTGGGGGACTAAAATGTGCATACCCCACTTCATGTCAATAATGTTTAAAGGACACTAAAATGAAAGGAAAAAAGTAAGTGTAAGTAAAATAATTTTTGATCTTAACAGTATTTGTATAAAGCATTTTATGATATAAATTGCATGTTAAATACTAAAGCATTTTCAGTGTAACGCACCCGCAGGTGTAGCTGAAGAGATATGGGTTCCTTCCTACCTGACTCTGGTGACACTCCTATAGCCCCAACACACTAAGGTGGCAAGAGGGACAGATTTTATTCTATGTGACACAGCTAGTTTAAAAAGGCAATAGCACAACCATAAACAAATTATTTCAACAGTGCAGCAGTTAGCAATAAAGCAAGGTGAGATATGCATGCAATAAAAACATACATTCACCCTCTTCTCCAGAACTCAACAGATGAAAGTCTTGACATTCAAACATGCACAAAGAAAGTAATATCAATAAGCAGTAAAGCTTTATAATGCAGCAATGCAAAGACGGGAACAAATGCAATGTCATTAAGCAATAAAAGAGTCATAATACAACAATACAGATATGAGAAAATTCAATGTTATTGAGCAGCAAAATTCTTGAGGACAGCAGTACTAACATGAGCAAAATGCAATGTCATTGAACAATGAGGATTTATAATGCAACAATACAAATATGAAAAAATGCAGTAAAGATTCTTTAAGGCAGCAGTACTAACATGGCAAAATGCATTATCATTGAACAATAAAGATTTATAGTGCCAGAATACAAATATGAGGGAATGCAATGTCATTTAGCAGTACTAACACCCTCTACCCCCTTGATCAATTCTAAACAGACCAACTATGAAACACTCTATTATACCCTGTTCACTGGCCAGTAACTATTT
This sequence comes from Protopterus annectens, assembly GCF_019279795.1. NCBI lineage: Eukaryota > Metazoa > Chordata > Ceratodontiformes > Protopteridae > Protopterus > Protopterus annectens. The sequence goes on from NC_056731.1 coordinate 1,137,956,830, forward strand.
ACAGTCTTGCTGCCAGCATGATGGGGCTCAAGTTGGAGCTCATATGGATCCCAGTTATTTGTAATCCACAAAGCATTAAAGGGGGTGAACCACAATCTTATAAAAATATAAAATGACAGCCAGAGCCTCTCACCACTCCGTAAAAAATATCCTAGTGACCAAGCACCATGGTTCCTCTGATGAGAAAAGTAGAAAATCACCTACCAGAACTCTGGAAATCATCTATGGCTTCTCGGTACTAGGCCCAAGGGAACTCCTTTTCTTGCTGAATCATAGCAGGTGTGGAACTACTGGTTTCAGACTTCCCTCCTGATTCCACAATATACCATATCCAGGATTTCAGCAAGAGACAGACATAATCTGCTACTTCACTTCCTTGTCCCAAAGCACTAGAAACGAAAATCCAGTCATGCTGCAAGCCCCTTTTCCCTTCAGCTACATGTTTCAGTCTTCCCTCTTTCAGCTAGTGTTCCAGTCTCCTCTTTCATTTTCGCAATTGTCTTTTATATTCCTGAAGGTGAGCTCCACCTTGTTGTGTAATGGCAAACTACAGTCTATTACTTCTAAAATGAATTACAGTGGGAGCTACATCCGTTATTGCTGTATGTGATAAAGACACTAAAGTAAACAAGTGCCTTTTTTCTTCTTTTTTAGTTTTAAGAAATGTAGGCATTACAATGTAAAAGGAGAATGAAGGCTGACCAAAATCATGTTTAAGTTAATATGCTGTAGCCGTGTGTTGTTGAGGTGGGGATGGAGTGCAAAAGTGCACTGATTATAATATATATATATATATATATATATATATATATATATATATATATATAGAGAGAGAGAGAGAGAGAGAGGGTGTTTTCTTTCCATCTACATGCAACACATTAAATACACCAGGGGGAGCAGAGGTTGCACACTTCAAGTTACATGTACTTACATTTGTAGTACACAGTTATTATAGTCAGTTATGTTTTTTGCTGGAGTAATGCAGTTGCAGTTTTAGTTGAGGTAATATATTTTCATTGTTATGTATTTCTTTTACTTTTGCACAAGTGTATGTCTGGATTAAGGCCCTTGGCTTAATCTAATACATTTTTGTGTAAACAGGTAAATAAGTTAACACTGAATGTAATGAAAAGTTTTCCTTTAGCAAATAAATGTTCAGTGTGATTTGAGAAGTCTGCAGTAGAGGGCAGCTGTACATTTTTGTCTTATGTTACCATGGAGACAAGGTGACTAGCGGTATAGGCACTAAAAGTCAGAGCACTTTTTGAAGGCTAAAATTAATGTTTTCTGAAAGCATGCAAGCTGTTTTGCACATGCAGGAGGGAAATGATGATAAGACAATAACAGACAGCAATTAGTATAAGTAGGAGCACTGGCTGTAACATATGTCTTAGCATGGATAACCTGAACTTTAGGTAAGGTAATGCCTGTGTGTGCAGCTGTCAATTTGGGACAATTATTCCTATCAGGTGGGTTAAACTACATTACTTGAAGATATGCATGGTTTTGTGTACTTGTTTTAAGTTAACAGGTTATGGGGTGTTCTGGGTGTGTGCTTTTTTATTTGAGGATTTTCATTAAACAAAAAGTCTTGTAAAATGTGACACAGTTTCAGATGGAGATGAGATAAAGCAACTGTATTAAAGGTTACCCTGCCAAACATTATTGGGTGCATGTAACACAAAAGCTGGAAATATAATTTTAAAAAGCTGTCATATATAATAGGTAGGAATAATAACTTCATATCATAATGGCTACACTATCTGTATTATTTTGGAACATTAATTGCACAGGTATAGAGTAAAAGGAAAGACTATTGAGTTATATTAAGAAATGCAGAGTGCAAATAGCAGTGTTACAGGGGACACATTTGGAAAGGAGTGAGCATGTAAATTTGATAAAGAAAGGTTTTCAGGAGGGATATTCATCAGAGTGTCAGGGACAAAGGAAAGGGAAGTATTTATATTAATTGCTAAAGAAGCTCCAATAGTGATAGAAGAAGAAAATGTAAATGGTGTTATATTTATGATAGTAAGGGGCTACTGGCAATAAGGAAGATTTCACTATCATGTATTTATATTTCACCTAAAACTGCTATTATGGATCATAAGAAAAAAAACATATTGGGAGAAATAATAAGCTTTCAGCAGGAAATACTACTTAAAGGTGGGGACTGGAATTTGATTTGCAACAGTGAGAATGTATCTGGGGGCATAGAAGGGAAAATATAACAAAAGAGGGTAGATTTATGAAGAAATTTATGAAAGTGGTAGGAACATGGAGAGAATTTACATATTATTCTCAAGGTACAATAACTGGTCTAGACTAGACAGAGATTATATTTCACAGGGAAATGTGCATTTAATTGAAAGCTTTGACACACATCCAGTTACTATGTTAAAAAGAGAGGAATTTAAGAGAGGAATTTAAGGAATGGGTAGTGAAAAATATTTGAGAGTTAGGTAAGATAGAAATATCTTCAGAAGTTATAGCTAGTGAGTGGAATAAAATAAAAGTGGAGTTTAAAAATAGGGTAGAAATAAAGAAAAAGAGATATGGTTAAGAAGTAGCAGGGATTATTTAGAAGGTCTGACAAAGGTTAAAGTATTGCAGAATAAGGGGAATCTCACAGAACAAGAAGAGGTGCAACTGCAGAGTGCTAAAGAGAAAATAAGAGAGTATCTGGATAATATGCATCAGTTGGGAAAGATTGCTGTTAAGCAACTATTTTTGATAATAACTCCACAGCACAAAAAAGTTTAGCTCAATGATTTAGGCAACATAAAGTAGAAAGTGTTGCTGTCACACTTTGGGAGCCTATTAAAACAACAACAACAAAAGAGAACCTGTAGAAGTATTATAGATATTTTGGAAATTTTATGAAAATTTGTATAAAGCAGAGAAATGTGGAAATCAACAATGAGCACAAATGGAAATATTTATGGAAGACTTCAGTATGCCAAGGTTAGAGGTAGATGAGGTTCAAGCAATTAACAGTTAGGATGGGAGGAGATGTGACAAAAATATACAATTAATCTGCAGGAAAGTCTCCAGGAACAGATGCTATTCCTGTGGAAGTCTGGAAGCTAGGAAGGAAGAAAGTGATAAAATATGAAAGGCTTTGTTTAACAGTATTTTAAAAAGAGGGGAAGCTGTGTTGGTTGTAATACCTAAAAACAGTAAAGACCGATCAGGCCCAGTTTCATATAGGCCCATTTCAATTTTAAACTATGATTGTAAAGTGTTTGTCTCTACTAGTTAAAAGAATGGCAAATGTGTTGACAACATTGATTGATATTGATAATGTGGTTTTGTGGAGGGAGGGCAAACATTTGACAACATTAATAGAACAATGATGATCCAGAGGGATGCATAGTGTAAGAAAATACAGCTGTGGTTGTTTGGTCTTAATACAGAGAAATCATGTTACAGGGTAAGTTGGATTTTATGAGTAGGGCAATGGAAGTATTTGCATTTCCTAATACAATAATAATCAGGAGGATCTATGAGGGATCACAGGCAAAAATAAATTAATCTGTACACACATGACTTTATGTGCATTAACAAGGGTCTGCATTTTGTTGGATGTAGTACTGTAACCACAATGGCTGCACAGGTAGTTCACTTGTCTTTTATGATGCACATTAGGTAGGTTCAGGATTCTATTCCATCAGCAGGTGTTTTCTTTCCATCTACATGCAACACATTAAATATGCCAGGGGGAGCAGAGGTTACACAATTCAAGTTGCATGTACTTACATTTGTAGTACACAGTTATTATAATCAGTTATGTTTTTTGCTGGAGTAATGCAATTGTAGTTGAGGTAATATATTTTCATTGTTATGTATTAATGTACTTAATAGTATGACTGCATTTCTCTACCCTGTCCTCATTGCCACTATCTGTTCTGTTTATTACATTTGCTTTGGGTTTGGTTTGTTGTTTCTCTCCATTTTATACAGCAATTTCCACAGTACCTGTGACTCCTTTGTGGACCATCAGCCCCCATTAGTCCAGCACCACCTCATCCATCCTAAGAGTAGGCTGATGGGGCCACCTCCCAAGAACTGCCTTTAGCACAGAAGGCTAATATGCCCTCAGTCTTTGCCCCTAGTGGGGCTATACTTATCATAGTCACTGTAGTCCATGTTGGGGCCTGTGCCACAGATGAAGACCCATTTATATGAAGGAGCCAGGTGTATGATGTGGTCAAGGATCTGGTGGACTGAAGTCTCATTTTCATAAGTTCATAGTACTAAGCTATTGACCCAAGAGCCATTTTAAGCCTAGCCAAGCTTAAAACAAATTAAAAATATATTTCTGGCATGTATCAATACCTCAGTGAATTTTATGGTTATGATATAGGCTTGTACACATAAAATATTCACAGGCTGTCCTTGTCCATTAGGGACATAGTTGCCAAACTAGGGGTACATTTGTGATTTCCCATCCATTAGTCCAAGTTACAGTTGAATAGGGTTAAGGACAACAGTTGCTTCGCATGAATGGGAAGTATTTTCTTGAGAAAGGATTATGAGGCACATACCTGTCTTTTTGATGTGTCCTATTTATGTTGTAGATGAGGGTTTGGTCCTCAGAATGCAGATGTATAAGAAATCTATTATTGTGGGTTGAGAGGTTGCCTTGTAGGCTAGGCATAGATCACCACACATCAATCTGTAGGAGATTGATTACAGGCATAGGGCTTTTTTTTAAACAAGAAACATTTTTATTAAACCATCACTTCTGACATAGGCAATCATTCATTTGTATAAATGAAAACAAACCACACTGACACAATCCTAGTTGCAAACATTTTACATCACAAACCATACTGACACACTCCCAGTTACAAACATTATAGATCACTTTGTAATCTACCTAATCTTTTTCAGTCAATCATTACATAGCTCAAGTCCTGCCTTATTTTAAACCTCATTCCTCCCCTGTATGTATTGTTCCTGGAAACACTAGAGAATCTCGACATACTGAAATGCCAAATTTCAGTACGTCGAGACAGAATACACGAAAGTGCAGTTACGCAAAAATGTGTTATGTCGACTACAGAATTGCCGATTCTACTATCGTGATGTCGTGTTCGTGACATGCGGTGCGGTTTGTGGATTTATCTGGGGTTTTAGGTAAGTGGTCTTTGCTTAAGGGTATTGGATAGGGATGTTAGTGTGTGTGATGGTGTTTTTTGTGTGTTTGTGTGTTTAGTGCAACCTCGGCATTAGTATATTTAAGTAGGGGGTGTGGGGTGCAGGGGCCTTGCCCCTTATAGGTGTGTGTGTGTGTGTGTGTGTGTGTGTGTGTGTGTGTGTGTGTGTGTGTGTGTGTGTGTGTGTGTGTTATGTTGTGTTTTTGTGTGTTGTTTTGTTTGTTTTAGTGTAGTTAGGTAGGCGTGTGTGTGTGTGTGTGTGTGTGTGTGTGTGTGTGTGCGTGTATTTATGGTCACGATTGTGATATTCGCAGTTTTGTGTGTTCGGATATGTGGGTGTTCGACTATTCAGTCTTGAAATACTGAAATTCGATATTTCAGTATTTTGAGATTGTATAGTGAATCCATTGTTCCCACAATTCCTATTTTCCTAAGTAGTTTGATCCTACCCTTTTCTAAAGATCTCAATTCCAGTTGTTTTATCTCTTACTATATTGACTACTTCTAGTATAATTGGTTTAGATTTTGATTTCCATTTTCTAGTAATTGCTTTTTTGGCGTCCACCATAATTAGATACAGCAAGACCTTACCATGTCTAGGCAATTCTGATTCTGTATCATAGTGCAGAAAAATCATCTTCTTCATCACACCAATCTGCCCACCCAGCATCTCTGACAGTGCATCCCGCAAGGAATCCTTAAAGTCCACCAACTCACCACACTCCCAGAAAATATGTTCCCAGTTACCTTTCTTCCATGTCATACCTCCAACATTTGCTGTTTACCTGAAGAAAAATTCTCTGGAGTTTACTAGGAGTATAAAAATATCTATATAAACATTTCCAAATCTGAAATCTTCTAGATTTTGTTGCATATTTGGGAAGGGTCCATATCAGTTCATCAGAAAATCAGTTAATCGAATGGCATTTTCAGTGCAATTACATCGTCGAACTGTTAATACTGAGATTGTGGTACAGTGAGGATAAGGAAATTTGCCCTTTCCCCACTGTAGTGCAATCTTGGAGTTGGTATATATAATTGTTGGGGGATGTTGGGGGTGCAGCCTCCCACATGAGGGGAATTCAATGAACAGCATTTATGATGAAATGCTGTTCACTGATGTGGCAGTTTGATGAAGTGATATAGATCCATTTGGGAGACATGCATATACCCTCCCATTGTTTCTTTGTGAATTGCTTATCCAGTCTCTATTCCCACTCCTTTCTAACATCCTCTGATTGATTCTTATAGTTATTATGCAATATTTTATATGCTCTACCAGTGCTGGTCTTTCATTTAGGATCCCCCTATTTCTTTCTCTTTGCCTATACTCTAATATCAATCCTTGATAGGGATGGCAATCTTTAACCTGCAGTCTATATAATTCTTGGCCTCTTCCCATTCTGTCACCTTTCCCGCTCTAGTTATTTGCTCCCAGTACCTTGGTTCCTTTGCCAGTTTTCTCCAACGAATCCCATGCCCCTCTTGCCTATTGTCTATATCCCTAATTGCAGTCACGCCTATCAGTAGAATCTCCTTTCTCCATTCTTGTGTTGGCTTAGCTCTTAGGATACTTTCTGCTACTTAGCTATATTGTTATTCTCCTTAAAGGCCTGTATCCAAAATCCCAGTCTCTCCTTGTTTCTTGAGCTTCCCCCCATTTCATCATCATCCCTTTCCACTTTGAATTATAGTTTTCTGCTTGTGATATGTATAGGAGCCTTAACTGTGTTGCTCTGAAAACCCCTTCAAATCCAGTAAACCCAATCCACCCAGTTCTACTGGAAAAATCAGCTTATCCCACTTGACTCTTGCCTTCTGCCCCTCCCAGATAAAGTCATTCAGCTCTTTATTAATTGCTATCCACGATTTCTCGTTTGATTGATAAAAATATGCCTGACCTGTGTATAAGACTAAAGGAACTAAGACATTTTAACTGCTTGTATTTTGCTATACATATTCATGTAACAAAGATTTCATTTTCATAGTTTTTGTATTATCTTTTGTTTTGTCTCTTCCCACATATCCTTAGCTGACACACCAGAATCATTTTTAATCCATACTCCTAAATACTTAATTTTATCATGCCCCCATAGATATGGATATTGCTGGACCAATTCATATGTGGGTACATAATTTATTGCTATTGCCTTTGTTTTAGCTTCATTAATTTTGTATACTGAAAAGATTTGAATATGTCTCAAAATGTTCCACAACACTGTAATGTCTCTTTCTGGTTTTGTCAGGTATAAAATAATATAATTTGCAAATACACCCAACTTTTCTTGACATCCACTACCAATTATATATCCTTGAATTCATGAGTCCCTTATTTTCTTTGCCAATTGTTCTAAATATAATGCAAATAACAAATGGGAGAGAGGACACACTGCCTGATTCCTCTGCTCAAGCAAAAATTATCAGAGAGGAACCCACCCACTTTAATTTTCACCTCTGATCCCTCATATGTCCTCCAAGTCAACCTTATAATTTTTTTTCAGGAAATTCAAATGCCTCCATTGCCCTGCTCATATAAAGTCCCAGCTTACTCTGTCAAATGCTTTCTTCGCATCAAGACCCATCGACAACAGTGGTATTTTCTTACATTCTTCTTCCGTCTGGATCATCAATATTCTGTTAATGTTGTCAAATGTTTGCCTCCCCTCCAGAAAACCACATTGAGCCATATCTCATCAACTTTGGCATTACTTTTGTCATTCTTTTAGCCATTATAGACATCAATACTTTATAATCATAGGCACATGTGCTAAGGTATACATGCTAAGGTATACTAAAGAATAAAGATTTGTAACCACAAATGACAAAAAGGGATTTAATAAAACATAAAACAAACGGTCAAGTGCTTTCATCCCTTCCAACATGGGACTTCATCAGAACCATTTGAAACAAATAAAAAGAGTGTTTTATACAAAGCAATTAAAACCATGTGACACACCACTCAATTAAAACATGCTCCTTAAGGCTATAAACCAGAGAAATACACTTACAAGAACAGCTAAAGTAAACATCAGTTAGTTAAACTAAAAAAACTAAGCCTGTGTAAGCACAATTTGCGAATAAAGTGGGCTAACACAGAAAGATGAAAATAGAAATAAAAATAAAGAAAAACATTTCATATTTTATAATTCTGCAACTTTGATTTTTAAAATGGGTGCAACTGAAACATTTTCATTAATACCAGGAAGTATTGTGGCTTTCAATCTAAGCTGCAAGATGAGTTCCCTTCTCTCAATTTCATTCTCCCAGTAACCACCCCTTGTGTCTTTTTTAATAATGCACTATACCAAAGAGAAACTTAGTGCATGCGTTGCAAATCAGTGTATGTTTATATAATGCATTGTTAATATTTTTGTTTTGAATGGCATAAACATGTTCATATATTCTTTTACATAGCTGTCTTTCAGTCTCCCCAATGTAGAAAAAACTGCATCCTTGGCAAACCGCTTTGCATACCAATCCACTGCTGTTGCAGTTTCCTACATTCAGAATTATACATTGTGGTGGATTATCTATTATGATCAAACTATATTGCAGGATAAACCTGCAATATTTACAAGCCTCACAGTACGTGGTCCTTTTACAGGTGGTACTATTAACTATATTGGGATGTTCAACCAAATATTTTAGGTTGTGACCAGTTTTATAAATAAAAGTGGGTTCCTCTCCCAAAATATGAATGAAGTCTGAACTCCCTCTGAACAACACCCCAGTGTTTTAACACAATCTCTTTAATATCTCTGCCTCATTCCCCAAAGTGAACCATCATCGAGTTTATAAAAGACTTAGTAGCCCTTTGCGTTGTCATTGCTGCAAAACCTAATTCATCTCTCAGAATGGGTTTATACTTTGTTCCCTACCCATCCAAAACTTCCTTCCCTATTTTAAAAAGAAAATCTTGGGGGTAGTCTCTATTCTGAAACATTTGTATAAATTTACCAAGTTCTAATTTAAACGCCAAAACATCTGAAGACATCCTGGCTGCACATACAAGTTGACCCTTAAAATATTTTTCTTAATATGTCTTGGATGGCAGCTGTTAAAGTCCAAATATCTGTTTGAAAATGTTGGTTTTCTAAACACTCTCAAACTAAAGCAACCATTGATAACATCTTTTAAAATAGTAACGTCCATATAATCATAGGAATGTATATGTGTAAACTTAAAATATGGGCAAATACTATTTATAAATGTAATGGCATTTTCCTTTACTTGTACTGTATCTTTCCACAGATAAAAATATCATCCAGGTATCACAAACATAGGGTCCAATATTCTTTATAACTTGAGTTAAAAATGTGCAATTTTCCCATGCCCAGACAACCAGGCTGGTATAAATAGGGGAACAACTTGTGCCCATAGCCACACCCTTCACCTGTCTAAAATATTCTTCTTCAAATGTAATAAAATTGTTGTATAAAATTACCTCCAGAACTTGTGTTATAAAGTTAACTAATGTACTGCTCAAGGTTGTAAGCTGAAATATGACTTCATGAAACAGTTCTAAGTCCTGTCTAAGTGGAATTGATGTGAACAAATCCACCACATCTATGGTGGAAAAACTAAAATGGGGCTATAAAATTCTTGTTTGATCTTGGTTAAAAATGCCAGGAGTCTTTTAATAAATAATCAGTGGCAAAGCATTCTTAAGTAATCTATCAACAAAGACTCCTAGGAGGTAAATAGAACTGTTGTAAGTGGCCACAATAAGACAATTTAGTGGATTGTAAATATTCTTATGCACTTTGGGAATACCAACAACAATTGGAATTAGGGGGTGCTTGTTTACCAGAAAGTTGTACATTTCTTCATTAATAGCACATTGGAAAAGTGAATCTTCCAAACACAGTTGTATTTTCCTATGAGGAACTAAAATCTAATTTCTGGATACCACTTCATATTTACTAGTGTCATTCAAAGAGTGGTGAACTGATTACTATAGTCAGTCCTGTGTGCTATCACTAACCCACCCCCTTATCTGGCTTCATAATCCGTAAAGACTCATTAGCCCTTAAGCCCTTCATAAGAGCCGCTGCCTCCCGAGTCATATTGAAATACCTCTTTTTCTGTTCATTAAATTTGTCATAAATGTCATTAGTACAAATCCTTTCAAACTGGAAATGATGGGATCCAGAGGGTGATTAAAAGTAATTGCAAGTGAAACACCAAAAAAAAAAAAACACTGAAAAGCTACAGACAAGGAATCAAAACCAGCATGAATCCGTGCAGCCAAAATAGTAAGATTAAGAAAGCCAGAGATGCACATAGTGGGTAAACAGATGCTAACGTATACTAAAGAAAAAGGTTTTGTAAATATAAATGACAAAAGTTTGTTTTATGTTTTATTAAATCCCTTTTAAAAGACATTACAGAAAGCATCATAGTATTACAAAGTTATTATTCCCACCTTTTATGTATAACACCTTTTTGTTAAATGTCTATTTCCAGCTTTTGTGTACGTTTGGCAGGTTGAACTTTTATATAGTTGTTTCCTGTCATATGCATCTGAACCTATGTTATGTCTTACAAAACTTTTTGTTTTATTAAAAACCCACAAACAATCAAACAAAAACAAACCCCAATACTCCCTAAAACATATTAATTAATACTAACACACAAAACTATGTACATCTTCAAATACTGAAGTTTTACCCTCCTAATAGAAACACATGTCCCAAACTGGCAGCCACACTCACAGACTTGAGTTAGCTTAAAAAAAAAGGTTAACCATGCAAAGATGCATGGTGCAGCCTGTGCTTCTACTAAGTCCAAACTGGTTTTGTCTTATCTTTATTGTTCTCCCAACTGGGAAAACCCCTGAATGCTTTCAGAGGACATTATCTCCTAGCCAGTTTCTCTCTCTTTTTTTGTTTCCCAACCAATCATTCCACCAGAATGTATTCAATTTCTCTTTATTAGATCATCTCCTTGGAGACTTGAGAACCAGACAGTCAATTTCTCTTTATCAGATTGTTTCCATGAAGACATGAGGGCCAGATACAGAACTGCTACTAAGCATACACTCATTTGCTAGAGAAAAGCCTCATAATGTTTAATATTCTTTTTCATGCACTTGTTTTCTCTTAAAACTTGTTACTAAATCAATCTAAGGTCCTTAATCCAGTCATTCCCCATGCAAGAATGAGAAAAAGCACATTTTTTTTTCTTTTGTCATGCTCTTTTAAACAGCCTTTTTTTACACTGCAGTGCCTACATTTCTTAAAAATGAACAAGAAGAAAGAGGGAAGGGAGAAAGAAAGGGGAAAAAGAACAGCAACACATATTTACAGTCCTCATTACACTTAAAAATAACTTAGAAAACTTTACTTTATAGCATGCAAAGAAAGCTATACACCACAAAAATAGTACTACTAAGAAAAAATGTTTTATTTACTTAAAGCTAACTTTCTCTCATCTCTTCCCCTCCCCAAAGCATTTTTCTGAACATTAATGGCATGACATAGGGCATATACTTTAGAGTACCCTACAAGTCTAACAAATTCTGAAAAAAGTCAATATTTCCAGATTTTGTTGTTTTGTCATATTTCACAACTATAATTATTGCACTGTAATCCCACATTAAGTTACTGGTTTTATTACTGTTCATCACCATTTCCCAAATCCTGTCTCTGCTTCATTTACTATGCACTCTTGATTCTTTTAGTCAACTATTGTGCTCCCTTCCTTATCTCCAACATTTTCCATTGAAACAGTGGAAAATGTTTCATAGATACAATCCCTCCGTGGTCTTTATTACCAGAAGAACACGAAGCAGAAAAACCTGCTTCACAGCTCACTTTTTGTTGGACAAACTTTTGTGTTTCCTCCTTAGCAAGTACTTCATCAAAAAATTATCTTGTCTCTCCAGGGAAAAATACATTGAAAACAGCTGGGTACAGCAGTTTGAATCTCACATCTGCATATTCACATTCCCTGAATACTGGAATGTATGTACTCCTTTTCTGCTTGGTATACAATGAGTAGTCATTCTCCACAAACACTCTGCTGTCTCCCACTTTTAGTATTTTGTCCTTTGGCTGCCACAGTTTTGCCCAAATCAAGTCTTTCATCTGGTAGGATTGCATCTTCACTATTAAAGGTGTAGGTTGCTTTCTCGTACCCAGGTTTGGAGCATGTACACAATGTGCCCTTTCAGCTAACAACTCCTACTGTGGAATACCAGTCCAGCTCCTTATTTGTGCTTTCATAAAATTAATGCAGTCTGTTCCTTCAAGCTTCTCTGGTATAGCTAAAAATCACAAGTTTTCCCTACATGCTCTGTCCTCTAATTCTATTATTTTATGGAACATCTCTTCCTGAGCAGTCTCATATTCAGCCAGCAATTGTGCTATAAAAGTCAGTTTCAATGCAGCAAGGCGACAGGATATCTAGAGCTAGGGCGCCTTCTGCATTGTTTTGAAAGTGTTTTATTGTTTTATGACTTCCAGTTCTGAGCAAACATCTGAGAGATGTGTATTTTTAACACAGAGATGTGAAATTCTGTTAGTTTCTGGTTTAGCTTGGGAACTTAAGTCAGGTGACAAAAAGTGATATCATCCAAGCTAATGCAGCAGTAATATTTGATACTAATTTAAGAACTCTCTCAGGGAGAGACTGTACATTTTGTATTTTGTCTTGGACCTAGCAAGAACATCCACTCATCATCAACATCTGCACTTGCCTTGCTAATAGTAAGTAATGAGGGTACAGTAATTTCTTTTAGATATAGTTAGGAATATAGTAAAGATTAGTTTAGATGTTTTCTGTATTTATTTGAGACTGTTCTGCAATGTTGTCTTAAAATATTTCCTGTGATTTTGAACTCTGAAGTAACTGTGTTGATTGACTGAGTATTGTCTTGTTCTTTTATTATTTATTATTAAATATATTTAAAGTTATGGTTGTGGCTGATATTTGTAAGACATATTTAAGCTCTTAAAGTACTTGCATATTTATTTGGTGAGACTGTACAGGCCACTCCTAATAGCCTGGTGCTTGGTCAAAACTACCATTTGGATTATTAGTAACATTACACAGTAGGACTGCACACCCTGTGTTACGGGCCTAGAGTAGCTGATAAGAGTGGTTGGTCACAGTGATAACTACCTTATAGTCTGGGCAGAAGGGGGCATAGCTAGTAAACCTGTGCAAGCCTTTCCCAGGTGTGTGTGTGCGTGTGTGCGTGTGTGCGTGTGTGCGTGTGTGCGTGTGTGTGTGTGTGTGTGTGTGTGTGTGTGTGTGTGTGTGTGTGTGTGTGTATGTGTATGTAGATAAATCAAATCTCAAAGTGTGTGTGTGTCAGCTACTTGGGCAGGGACACTGAGCACTGGTTGGACAGAGAGGGTGCTGAAGGTTTTGGCTTGATCACTCAGCTGTGCTCTCAACCCTATAGCTATGCCAGTGGGGAGTCTTATTGGGGATCTGGAGAAAGAGGGAGAAACCAGCCCCAGACTGAATGTGGTCTCTGTGTGCTTTTAAGGGAAATTACATTTTACTGTGTGTGTACTTGTCCTCCTCCCAGGGTGTACATACCCTAGCTGTTGCCAGTGGTGAGAAATGAGGCTGCTTGATTAGTGGGCCAGTACAGTGGTGTCACATACTCCATCAGTGTTTCATTTATTTTATCCAGGTCTGTGTACAGTTGTCTTATATCTTCCTGCACTTTACTGGAAGTCAAGTCTGGTGGTTGCATTGCTTTTTGCTGAACAGTTACAGAACTTTCCCCAATCAGTGTTTCTTCCTCAATTTTTGTTGCTGATTTTTTTACAGGTGATCTGTATTTTTTTTTCCTGGCATCCAGGCAGTGCACTTACTAGCCAGTTATTGAAATGTACTCATAAACGCAAAAGTCTACTGGCCTTCTCTGTTGAGTTTCTGTTTTCACACTGGGAGAGCCATTGTCAAGCAGTTACTCAATGTGCAGCCAACTTGGAAGTCTATACAGGCATAGGCCTTTGAGACAGTCTCCATACACCTTGTTTACTCCCTGTATTCTTTTTGTGAGTAACTTCTGTGGTTTCTTAAACCATTGCAAGTGCCTGGTCAGATGCATGCTGAAAGGTGCATTATACTCAATGACTGGTCTGATGACAGCCAAGTACAGCAGAGCAGTGACTTCCTTGGACTAGGATTACATGCCTTTGCTTATAGGTTGTGCAACATAGAATGATTTTCTCACCACAGTAGACACATAGTGGTCAAAGGTTAGGTTACTGCCAACATGTTCTCAGATCCATGAGCCTTTTAGGAGTGTATTATCAAAGTGGTAATTTCCAGGGTAGACATCTTTTGAAAAGGTACTGTTATGTGATTTTTGCTTTAGGTTTTAGTCCATGGGTCTGGTACCAGTTGTCTGTCTGTGTTAGGCCATCTTGAAGGGTATCTGTGTCTTTGGAGGATTCACTGAACACAGCTAGTTTGCAATTGTCTACATACTTTGTCAGCCTGAGGCCACTGATGTTTGCCTGGACTTCAGAGAAGTAGATGCCAAAAAGAGAGACCCCAGCACTGATTCCTGTGGGACTTTGTTAGTGACTGGAAGCTTTGTGAAGGTGGATTCCCCTATCTTAACTTCTTGCATTCCTTTAGTGAGCTAACTTTCTATTTATTGGTGTGACATTTGGTTATAAAGGTCTTCTTCTTTTGACTTTTCCCTGTTAGGGGTCACCACATCAAATCACCTGATTGTTCATGATTGGCAGTAGAGTTTTACGGTGTCGAGTTGCCAGCCCAGTGCCCAACCTTCCACGGAAAGCACACACATGCACACACACACACCGAGGGCCAATCCAATCCACCTACAGCATGTCATTTGGTTATAAAGGTAACCATCTGAAATGTTGAGACCCATTACAGTGAGTCCTGAAACACGGAAACCGAATGGCTAAAAACATGCACTTACATATACTAAGTCTAAGATGTACATTTCACAGAGAATTCCCTTTTCTTCGAGATATGGGGATCTCAGAGTTGGGATATATAAGTCTGGGGGCTGTGGGGGGCTGGCGGTTTAAATAAGAAGAGCAATGTTTGAAATTTGCTCTTATCTTACATAGTTTTTTTTTCTGGCTTTTTTGGCACTCAGCATTTTGAGTGCAGACATTTTAATAGGGAGCCAGGTTTATACCTAATTTTTTAAAGTTTATCTACAATGCCCAAGTGAAGTTTTGTGTTGAACACCTTGGCCAGACTGAGGTAGGTAGTGTGTACTATTTTGCCCTCATCCATAGCTTTAGTGACCTTCTCACAGAAGTCCGCCAGATTAAGTAGCATGCCCTGCCTTTGACACAACCAAACTGGGTAGGTTCCAGTGGCTGTATGTTTCCTATGCTATTGTTTATCAGATCTGTGATAATTCCTTCCTATGCTATTATTTATCAGATCTGTGATAATTCCTTCTATGGCCTTGCATATGTGAGTAGTCAGACTTATGGTTCTGTAGTTACCTAAGCCAGTGGATGGCCCCTCCTTGTGTAGAAGGATAACTGTTGTAGTCCTTCATTCATTTAACATTAAGTCTGTCTGAAGGCTATGGTGAAATAGATGTCCAGCTGGGTTGCCTGGAAAGATGTTTGCTGATTGGCAGAGTTGCGCCCCTGCTTGTTATTAGCACCACTATAAGAGCCAGGGCCATGTGGTGAGGGTGTCGGGGGGGGGGGTGATCTCCCACTGAATCCAACATGGACAGGATGGTACTGCTGGCTATAACCACCCTATCTCACACCCTACTATTACCCTCCCTTTTGTGACTATGCATGCCCTTGTTTGATGTCTGGTCTTCCCAATCACCACTGTTGGTTTACCTTTTACCTTATTTTTCCTACTTCACTGTGCTCCTGCTCCCTCTGTGAGTCAGCACCTCCCATTGTCAGTCCTATCTTCTATTACTGATATGAGTCCCTTCAACCTGTCCTATCTCTCTCTTATTTTCCTTTAACTTTTCTTACTTCATTCCCCACTTTGCCTTCTTGCTATATATAAAAAGGTGCCTGTCTCCAAAATAAATCACTCCACCTTCCTCACCACCATTCTATTCATTCCTTAGTATTTCCCCTTATGTGCTTCCCTCTGCTTGTTTCTCCTTTCTTCATACCTGTTCTATGCTTCCATTTCCACTCTTTAATTTGATAAAAAAATAGATGAAACCACACTATATTGACCCTTTCATGCTGCTAGCTGCCTTTTCCATTTTGTTGAATCTGTACACACACACATGAATGCATTGAGCGACACTTGCCAAGTTCACAAATATTTCTTGTTATATACTGTGGTCACCACTACAGGATATGTGCTCTCACCGTAGGCTGTACTCTGGCCACCAGAGGGATTTTTTACTTGGTTGCTGTGTTTATACTGCTGTTTCATGATGTTAATCCTTAATGACCTTTGTGCTTTACTGTGCTCAAAAGGTAAACAGCAATCAGCCTGGTGTGAATTCACCCACCATATTTCTGAATCCCAGGAAATGTTAATTTTGGGGCAAATGGGTATAAGAGAAAGGACATTTTGATAATTGTAGTTATACATTGGTTGAACAGCACTTTTGTCACCATCTGTTTAATTGGCAGTTTGGTTGACACCTGTCAACAAAAGTAGCTAATCTGGTGATTCTTAGGGTTGGGAAATTTGCTGTTTTTCTGAGACCTGTGTGACCTCAAAGTGCCCCTGCAAAAATTGAGGTTTTCTTTTCCATTTTGTTTTAAAATTTTTGCATGTGTCAAGATTGATACTTGGTGCATGCTTAGTAGTGTGTCGACATGCATAATGTTGATCATTTGGTGTTGAAATTATTCACATCGATACAGGTGCCATTCGATAAAGGCAATATATATATATATATATATATATATATATGTATGTATGTACACCTATGTATGTATGTATGTATATGTATTTGTGTGTGTGTATGTATATATATATATATATATATATATATATATATATGTATATATATATATGTGTGTATATCTATACACACACACACACACACACACACACACACACACACACACACACACACACACACACACACACACACACACACACACACACACATATAGACCTTGTTCTGCATTGTCTTTCTAGAAGGAATGTTATATACATGAGTATCTTTGACTTGCTTATGTGCATAATTTTGTTGAATTAAATGATATGGTGTGAGACGGCTTATGGCAAATTAAAAGGAAAGGTAACATTTTTACTTTATACCACTGTAGCATTTCATTGAGGTTATTGTTGTTATATTGAATTTGACTGTAGAGGAAAACTTTTCTACTATTTTAAGTTTATAACTCTAAAAAGATACTGCTGAATGTGGGATTGACTTTCTTTTAGTTTAAACTATTTTACTTTAAAAAGGTGTTATGGTGGAACAGTAAGAAGGTAATTCTAACAAAGAGGGAAATTATTAATCAGGTTATTAAAAGGAGCATTCAAACATTTAAATAATAGTAAGCGTGAAATATTAACAATTTGTTTTATAAGTAATGTTCAGTAAGTACATATGGAGTCTCAGTGTATAGGTTTTAAGTATCTCCAAATAAGGATTAACTTAAATAGACAAAAAAGAGGAAAAAAGAGGAAAAGGATGGATGGGAAGCAGACAGCATTTTCTTTGTTGTATAAATAATCTAATAGTTATCAGAAAAATGAAGACATGAACTCTAAAATTTGAAAAGAAGAAGAGGCTGAATTAGAAAAAATATAAGTTTGGAGGGTTAGGATGAAGAGCAGATAGAGACAATGATGAAGAAGTGGTAAGTGAAGGCACCAGAAATTGTATTAGATGTAAATATACAATTCCTTTTAGTCAGAGAAAGAATGGATGTATGCATTATGGGTGCTTTGCAGGCCACAGGGCCCATTAATTACTTTCTGTTTTGTTATATATAAAAATGTCACTTATCAGCAAAAAAAAAAAAAAACAAACAAAAAAAAAACATTGTGGAGGTTTAAAAAAATATCCTTACTTTCTGAGTTATGGTTTTAAGTGGCAACACTAAGAATTCAGGAAGGACACACGAGTGGACTACAGAAAAGTTTTAAAGATGTAATTATAGGTTCATAGGTTCATAGGTTCATACTAGGCTATCTGCCCTAGGGCATTTATAAGCCTAGCCAGAATGTGTTTGGCTTTCGCCACCCATTTTAAATTTATTTTGCTATGCCCTTTTTCGAGGTTAGTATACTGTGCCTCTATCTAACAGTGACACAGAAGTGATACCCGGGGTAAACCTACCATCTCCCATCCACTCATCAAGATTCCTCTTGAAGAGAGTCAATGAGGGACTCTGCCTAACCTGGACTGGGATTTTATTCCAGAGTGAAGGGAGCCTCTGGGTTATGAATTTGTCCCTCCAGCATGTCCTATTTATTTCAGTGCTGAGGTTCAAGTCTCTCAAGCGCGTAGCTCGATGGGATTTGGATTTTCTGAGGTGCAGCATGTCCATTAATTCCGGGTTGGACATGGCTTTATACGTCAGGCACAGATCTCCTCTGAACAGGCGGTATGCCACTGAGTAGAGCTGGAGTTTCTTTAACCGGGCAGCATATGGCATCTGTTTGAGCCCTTTGATCCTCTTGGTGAGGTACTTTTGGGGTCTTTCCAGTTGCTGCAGGTGTCTGGTAAGGTACATCCCAAAAGGGGCATTGTACTCAATTATGGGCCTGATGAGGGATGAGTAAAGAGGCACGATGACCTCCCCTGATCTAGATGTGAATCCCTTCATGATTAAGTGGGCTATATAAAATGTTTTTCTAACCACTTTGGCCACATGGTTGTCAAATGAGAGATTGCTATCAACTTGGGTCCCCAGGTCCCTAATTACTTCTTCTGTACTTAATGGATTTCCACCTATGTGGTAATTTGTGGGCACTTTGTTTTTGCCAAAGGTGATGACTATACACTTTTTGGCATTTAGCTTGAGGCCATGGCTCTGGCACCAGTTGTCTGTTTCTATGAGGCCCTTTTGGAGGATGCTTGTGTCGGCTGGAGAGTCGATTATGGCACCCAGTTTGCAGTCATCTGCGAACTTGGTCAGCCACAGTCCTTCCGTGTTGGCATGTACCTCCGAGAAATATATACCGAACAAGAGAGGTCCCAGGACTGAGCCTTGTGGGACACCACTTGTAACTGGTTTGGAGTCTGACATGGCTCCAGCAATTCTAACCATGTGGGTTCTGTCCTTGAGCCAGTTTGCAATCCATCTAGTGACGAGGGGTTTATATTTAAGCTGGTGAGCTTATCTATAATGCCCGAGTGGGGTATTGTATCGAAGGCTTTTGCGAGGTCCAGGTAGGCTGTGTGGACCACCTTCCCTCGTCAATGGCCTTGGTGACTGTTTCAAAGAAATCAACCAGGTTTAAGAGGCAGGATCTGCCCTTAACAAAGCCGAACTGGGTAGGATCCAGTGTTTGTAGGTCCCCAATATCTTTATTTATGAGGTCCATTATGATCCTTTCCATAGCTTTGCAGACCAAGCTAGTCAGGCTTATGGGGCGATAGTTTCCAGGATCCGTTGAGGCACCACCTTTATGGAGAGGGACCACTGTTGCTGTATGCCACTCTTTGGGCACATATCCTGTAGTAAGGCTGAGATTGAACAGTAGTTTTATGTTTGGGTTTAGCTCTTTTTTGAGTTTATGTAGGATGCAGCCTGGGACACCATCTGGTCCCATTGATGCTGTGTTTTTTGCTTTGGAGAGGGCGGCTCTTACCTGAGCATCTGAGATGTCATGGGGGCAGCACTCTGCTGGGATAGATATTTGCCCTTTTGGTGGGGAGGGGGGGAGAAGTTTGCGCTGAACCTGTCAGCTAGGATGTTGGCAATGTCTGTGGGTTCGTGTATTTTTGTCATTTTGGACTAATTCTGAGCATATCTGGGAATTACCACCCAGGTTCCTAACATAACTAAAGAAAGCCTTGTGATTATCCTTAGTGTCCTGTGCAATTTTTCTCTCGAAGCTGGCCTTAGACAATTTTATGTGTGCCCGTAGTTTTTGCTAATACTGATCAGTGATGCCTTCCCTTTTTGGGATTTTGCTTTATCATTTAGTAGCTTCCTCCTTCTATTGTATAGTTTGTTTATGGCTGGGGTCCACCAGACAGGACGTCTGCCTTTGGAGGATTGGGTCTTGGTTTTATTTGGGATCGATGATCCATGCATTCCTGAAGGTGTTCATAGAATGCGTTTATAAAGGATTCTGCGGTCTGGGCTGTATTTTCCACAGGCCCGGGGGCTATGAAGGATTCCACCTCAGTTTTGAGGAGTGTAAAATTTGCTTTAGAGAAGTTTTTCACTGTGGTTTTCTGGGCAGGGGGTGGGGTCGGGATGTGAATATCCAGTGAGATTAGTTTATGGTCTGATCTTACCAGTGAGGGATACACTTCTGGTCTGGAGCATAGAGTCCCCATGTTGGTGATGATCAGGTCCAGTATGTTTTCCCCTCTTGTGGGAGTGGTAACAAGTTGTTCCATAGCATTTGAGTTTATAAATTCTAGGAACCTTTGGGCTAGGGTGTTGGAGCTAGAGTAATGCTCCCAGTCTATGTTTGGGTAGCTGAAGTCGCCCAATATAATGGTGTTTGGAGAGACCTTCATATTTTCCAGTGTTCTCAGGAAGGCCGAGTGGGGTTCCTGGGTTTGGGAGGGTGGTCTGTAGCAGGCTATAAACTGGAAGGCAGTTTTACCCACTGTTAGTTGCACATGGATAGTCTCTGATGCTTCGTGCTTTGCCACCAACCTGGAGGTGTGGGTATCTTTGATGAATATCAATACTCCCCCTCCTTTTGTGGTTCGGTCCAAGTTTTGGGGCCGAAAAGCATGGTATGAGGTATAACCTGGTAGTGCTGGGGTGCTCTCGGGAGCCCTGAACCAGGTTTCTGTTACTGCACAGATATCGATGTTCTCCATGCTAAGGAGAGTTTCGAGTGCGTGCATCTTGAGGTTTAGACTTCTGGCGTTGAGTAGCATTAAGTCTAATTCTATTATGATACAGAAATAGTATGGAATACTACTATGTTTTGTAATATGTCTGTAGTTTTTAGGGGTCTGGGGTCCTGATAATATACATATACATTAATTAAGTTTTCATAAGTTATTCAGTCAAGGTTTCTTTCTTTGGCTTGGCTCTTACAATATAACAATTTGAGGCATTTGACATCACCTTTCCTTTACTATTTGTTTTTTTTCTCATTCTTTTTACTCAATTCATGACAGCTACTTAGGCTGATAACAAAAAAAAAAATAGAAATTTTAACAATAATAATAATAGTAGTAGTAGTAGAGTAATTCAAATGTGTGTTATTAGTAATTTAGATCCAAGTAAGCAAATTCCCCCAAATTTGACATTCTTTACTGTATTTGCAATGGATATATGCATCTACTGGACTAAGCAAGAGAGAATTAGTTTTGTAAGCAGTTCACCAGTTTATACAGACTCACAACCTTAGGCTTTCATGAAGGTGCTGTGATCAAATTTTATTTTATATTTTTAACGTTTTACAGTTTTTTTTTCTTTTTGGGGATTCCTATTTTTAAAATAAAAATAATTGTTTTTATTATCTTATACTGGTATATCTACCTGTTTGGCCACTAAGCACATATTGATCGTATATATATATATATATATATATATATATATATATATATATATATATATATATATATGAGCCATTTATAATCTCAAAATACTGAAATGTCGAATTTCAGTATCTTGAGACTATAAACCCGAATATTTAAAATAGCGAAAGTTCATAATATTCAAATTTGCGGTTATGGCCTTACACTACGTGATGTCCGGGATTGTATGTTTATGGTGCGCGGTGCCGTGTGTGGATCTAGGTGTTGTGTCAGGTAAGTGAGTGTTTTGTAAGGGATTTGAGTGGGGGTTAGAGTGTGTTTGAGTGTGCTGATATGTTTGATGTGTGTGTGAGGGAATGGAGAATGTGTGTGTGTGAGTTTGCTTTTGTTTCCTGTTTGTGTGATCTCGGAGTTAGTATATATATTATATATATATATATATATATATATATATATATATATATATATATATATATATATATATATATATATATATATATATATATATATATATATATATATATATATATACTGTAGAAGTTGTGTATGTGTGTAGTTTTTGTTTGTTGATGTTGTGATGTGGGTGTTGTTGTGTATGTATGGTGTAGTGTATGCGGTTTATTCGGTGTTTTGAATTTCACGGTTTTGAGCTTGGGGTTTTGTAGTTTCGGTGTTTTGTGGATTCGGTTTCATAGTTTCGAGATACTGAAATTCGATGTCTCAGTATTTCGAGATTATGAAGTGAATCCATATATATATATATATATATATATATATATATATATATATATAGAGCACTGAACTGATGAGAATGATGGATCCCTCAAAATGTCTTAGATGTCAGTTTTGAATGTTGTTTCACTAAACGTTAATGTCGGGCATAAAAGACAAAAATGCTCAAATATCTTAAAGTAAACAATGAAAAGGTTATTTTCTTGCAAAAAGACACACCACCTGGATCATGATATACATAGGTTCAATTCAAGGGAATTTTCAGTTCCTTTTAGCTCTTACTTTAAATGAAAAATGAATGGTATGCATTGTTATTTTCTGGAAGAAAAAAACTACAATTTTGCCTAGGGTATGATTTTCTTATCAAGTTAAATGAATGCTTACAGTGATAGCAACTGAGTGTCAAAAGAGGCTTATAACATTTGTGAATCTGTACAGGACTCGGGAGTAAATTTGCTATACAAGGTTTATAAATTATGTTAAATAACATGAAGAGTATCCAAATACTAGGGGACACTTCAACTGTGTTTTTAGATGAGCCAAGTACTAACAAGGATGAAAGGATCTCCGTTTTATTTAAAGCACTCAGAAAGTGGGCTAGTATAATGAAGCTGAAAGCTGGAAATTATTTTGCTAAGTCTAATTCTTTAGTTTCCATTCTCTGATTTTTTGCATTTGAGACTCAGACCAGAATGTGCAGAATCTGTGTTTCCAATTAATTGAGCTCTAAATTGGATTTGGTTATAGTGATTTTATGTTATCTGTCCTTATGTCCATCAACAGAATGCCTTTACATATGAGCAAACCAGGTGGATTTTAGAAATTGAAACAAACCCAAGATTATGTTAAATTCAATAATAATGGAGAAACTATTGACATAATCCTTTGGGATTCACTGAAAACCTCTTTATATGGTAACATGCATTTTTGTATTGCAATAGTCTAAAAGACTTAGATAAAATAGTACAAACACAAGAAACACTAAATGAAACTCAATTAAATATTTAGAACAAACCTCTCAGCTTCTTAGAGCAAGAAATATTGACAAATACATAAATAATGGGGGCAAGGGGTGAAAAATAGGAGCACCTTTTAAATATTGCTCTTACAAACTTAGAAAATTGATAGAATAACACTTTTTTATTAGCACAAATTATCTGAATGTTATTAATTGTACAACTCAAATGTCTGTCATTGTTTTCTGACTTAACTCTTAATGATTTGATAGTGATTTGCCAGAAAACTACAATTTTATATGAAACAGACCAAAAATATGAGGAAAAAATCTGGACATTCTATGAAAATCTGTATAGTTGAAAGGTATGATTTAGAATGGTAAAACTATTTTTCACACTTAAGATCATTTTGTAATTCTTATTTCTTTCTTTCATTAAACCATAAGGTAGCAATAGCAGTGGAAAATTAAATACTATTCTTATTGTGTGATACACAGATATCTACAGAGCTTATTCATAAGATTCAAAATAATGCCCAGAACTAATCAAATATTATGCATAATTTCTCAAGGTAGAACTAAGACGTTAAATATTACTATGTTGACATCAATAAGCAAGATCAGGATACAGCAGATGAAACATGATTAGAATATTTTCAAATGCAAATATAAAATGTTGTTGTTGTTTCTTTCGGCTTTTCCCAGTTAGGGGTCGCCACAGTGGAACTCCGGTCCGCTAATGATTGGCAGTTGATTTTTACGTGAATAAAATATCTAATTGTTAATAAAGGATAGAATCAGGTACTTGAGAAAGATAATAAAGCTCTGAAACTAAATTAGATTATTTCTGAAATGTACAAAATACTTCCATATTATATTATTCTTATATTTAAAGAAATGTTCACATCAGTACTACTTGTGGACATATTCACTTACTGTGCCAATATTAAAAGAAATTTACTTTGTATAGAGTGTAAGGTATTTATGTTCATCATATCAAAAAGAGTCAAAGTAATAAAACCTTTATTGATAAAGACCAAACTGAATTCATAATAGACAGACCTAAGAAAATCCCCTGGATTTACGAAGCCCTTTATAGCGTGCAGGATTAGTTTAAGAGCTATTTTCAGCAATATGGCCGACGTGCGATCCAGGAACGAGCTGCCGGGACATGCACGTGAGCTCTTAGGCTAATCCTGTATGGACCGAGCTCCTGTATGCAAATTACCCTCATTTGCAGGTGAAAACCATTCAAATGAGGGTAATATGTGATCCAGGAAGCTGGCAGCCGTCCCTGCAGGATGAGTGCAGTGTGCAGAAATGTATTCGGTTAGTAACCGAGTACAGTTCAGCAATCTACAAAACGGAGCTATGACAGCTCCAAATAAAGGCTGCATATCATTGAGGAAGCATGCCAATGTCCAAGTAGAAGGCCATTGGCATTGCAAAATGTAAAAGAAAAAAATAAACAACTTTTAATTTTATCTTCGCCGATCTCGCCTGGTTAAGCATAGGGCAGCGATGCGCAAACGGGATCGGGGGAAAATTAATAAAACCCCCCCAAAATAAGCATTCTAACTAAAATCAGTATTCTGCCATGCAAGTCAATGGCAGTCAGAAGACAACCTAGCCAGTGTGCATTGGTTGCTAAGGGAGAAGGCTTAGTGTGGGACAAGTAACTATGCATTAGCAAGCAATCCTATGCAAATGAGGGAAGGGTTAGTGAATCCCAGATTTTCCCAGAGTGTGAGACAGGTCCCAAGAGTGTAAGAGTATAAATAGCTGGATGCAAGAATAGGTTATAGGTGACATCATGGGGCAGTGTATCAGGCATACTGTAAGTGGACTGGAGACCTGTGGCTCGGGATTGCTCCTAGCGTAGCACAGCTAAGCTAAGGGTGTGTCTAAACCTGCCTAGCACTCTTTACAAAGTGTAAGCGGGTGTGCACGCCATGCACCAGATTGTACAGCAAGAAAAAGGAAGTTAAACCAGGAAAAAGCAGCTCCGTACATATTTGAGCACTCCGTTTGCGCGGCACGCACATGGGCCTAAACAGGCAGGGCAAACAGCAGTAGGAAGGTAATCAAGGAGACCTAGTTGAGCTGCCAGGTGAAATGTATCAGAATCAGCTAATCACACAGGAAGCAGACCAGCCCAGCCCAGAACACAACTATAAACCAAGCAAACACCTACACCCCTGTTTTTTCCACACTCTACAGAACCGGTGTATACAAATGGGGAAATTTTAAAACCAAACCTACAAAATGAGAAGGGCTGCAGCAGGCAACATAGAACAACATGTGCAAGAGGCTGAGGGTGGTGAGGATGTCAATGCTGCTGAACAACCCACAGTGAGGAGACAGAGAAGAGCGTACAGACCCAGGGTAACCTACCAGGGACTACATGAGCTGGAGATAGTGGAACGCTATAGGGTGGACAGAGACCTCCTACAGCAAATCGTTGAGTTGTGCGGGCCACACCTGACACACCACACTGGCCGAGGGGAACCCATCCCAGTGGATACCAAGGTATGTGTAGGCCTAGGTATACTAGCCACAGGTACCTCCCAAACTACAACTGAGGATAACATGGGCATCTCACAGGCATCAGCATCCAGAGTATTCCACCAGTTCCTGGATGCCATGTCAGCACATGCTAGTGAGCATGTATATTTCATCAACACACATGAGGTGTTGACCCGCAATATGCATCTCTTCCACCAAATAGCTAACTACCCTGGGGTAGTGGGTGCTATAGACTGCACGCACTTATGCATCAAAGCACCACCTGGTGAGCAGGGTAGGGCCTACATCAACCGCAGGGGCATCCCCTCCATCAACTGCCAGGTCATATGTGATGCCCAGGGCATTATACTGAATGTGTGTGCTGGCTGCCCTGGAAGCTATGACGATTCACACATATGGCAACTGACGCAGCTGTACCACAGATTTGCCGATGTGGACATCCCCTTCGGTCACCTAGTGGGAGATGCTGGGTACTCACTGGAGCCATGGCTGATGACACCCATCAGAAATGCATACACACCTGAACAACAATAATGATGCACACGCACAGCAGGCCAGACATATAATAGAGCATGTGTTTGGGATGCTCAGGTCACGGTTCCGGTGTCTGGACACATCCGATGGAGCCCTGCAGTATTCACCAGCTGCATGTACCCAAATAGTAATGGCATCTGCCATGCTACACAATATGATCCTGAGGAAACAGCTGCAGCAGGAACAGTATGGGGCAGGGCCACACAGCCCCCCACCAATGCCAAGGCCTGTACAGGTATAGAGTGACTTGGAGGAGGAACAACCTGAACCTGCTCCAGTAGGCAGAAGGGGGAGGGCCCAGTATGCCCTGGCCTTGGCAAAGAGGCAACGCATAGCATATGCACTGACACAGTAGGGCCCCAGGGAATGACACCTCTCTCTGACTCACACAGACAGTAAAAGGGATGCCAAACATGACACTGCCTGTGCCTAACCATGTATAGGGAGTGTACTATGTGCATCTGACATAGGCAGCCCTCCAGCACCATCCTCAAGTCTGGCACACCCTCAAGGTAATTCAATCAACATGCCAATTGTCAAATGGAGTAGAATGTGTTTTTACCTGTAGCTATGGTATGGATGTGAACATGCAAGAGAATTGGGTGGCCGGTTGTCAAGGTAGCAGAGAGTAGACACACATAGTGGCAGCATGAGATCTGTAATACATACTGGAGTCACTACAGTAGCCAGTACTACACAGGGTGACAAAACCCACTGCAGGAAATGGCCTGAGAGACAGGGGTGTCCATAAGATCCACATATACCAGTCAGGAAGGATCACATACCCAGCAACAGTCTCAGCCAGCAGGACAGGTGAAGACAAACACAAACAAATGCTGTACTATGGCCTCCGAATGTGCCCTATGGTTAACCCCTCCCCCAGGCCTACTCAAACAGACCCCAGCAGGCCAGGCAGTTGGATGTAAGTTGTGAAGGCTAGGAAGTCAGACACTAATATGTAGGTAAAAAAGCTAGGATCTGTACTACACTGGTAAGCCCTAGCCAGCAGGATAGGTAAGACTACAGACTGAGATGGAGTACCAGACTTACCAGTACAGTCCTAGCAAATGTGTACAAGTGTCAGGGTCACCCCCCCCCATCCATCATACACATAGAGTAACAGTCAGGTGTGCCCCCCCCCACTCCTGTGTAGAACAGTAGAAACAGTCTGGTGCCCACCCCCCGCTCTGCAGAAATGTAGCAACAGTCAATGGCAAATGATGGATGGATACCCTGCAGACACAGCATGCTACCTGTTGGTGTACAACAAAAGGTCAGCACCACAGTACAAACAACCTGGACGTGGTCCACATATGCAACACAGATGGCCATACTAGGCATGCTCACACACTTAGAGGAATGAAGGCAATGTCAGTCAACAACATACTGAGAGGTCATACTGGGCATGCTCACACACTTAAACACATGAAGGCCATGTCTGCAAACACCAGTGAGCCAGACATATCTGGAAGTTGCAGTTCTCAGTGTGAACACATGTCAGTATGCACCACTCCTGCCTTGCACACATAGTGGATAGGAATGCAGACAAATATGTAAGGACAACACACTATAATAAGCCACAGGCACATGGACATAGGTGTGTGGAAGAGGGTGACTGTGACAAGGAGCCATGTGGGCCTGTCCCAACTGGCACACAGTCTAAGGGCCCCCAACACATGAGGCGCAGATGTAACCCACTGTGGATACTAGCCACCAGTACCTATCAGAATGACAGACTATGTGGTGTACATGCCAGCTGTGCAACAAGACTGTACAAGGAAGCAGCCATCTAGTAGCTGTATACACACACCTGTGACATATGACCACATGTGTGCCCACATGTGGCATGTCAACCCCTACATGAATGGGGTATGACCCATGCACACACTGTCCTCCCCATAGCAGTAGTATGACAAGCCTGCTGAGGCCATCCAATGTGAATTACACCTTTGGGAGAGCTATAGCTCAGTAAAATGCATGGCGCATCCCATAACTGTGTACTGCTGTAGTGACAGAGTAGTTGGGTAGTAGTACTAACCCCAGACCTGTCAATTGTGTGAGTGTGTGTTTGTGTGTGTGCCTGTTTGCTTCTGACTGTGTAGCGTGAAATGCTTGTTAGGCTACTCACACTCCGTGCATACATGATGTCACTCACTTAGAAGTACACCTCTGGGAACATGATAGCCCTCTAATCGCCGTGGCGCATCCTGTAACTGCGTACTGCTGTAGTGTGATAAACTAGTTAGGTAGGTGTTTGAACCCCAGCTCTGGCAACTGTGTGTGTTTGTGTGTGAGTGTGTGTGTGTGTGTGTGTGTGTGTGTGTGTGTGTGTGTGTGTGTGTGTGTGTGTGTGTGTGTGTGTGTGTGTGTGTGTGTGTGTGTGTGTGTGTGTGTGTGTGTGTGTGTGTGTGTGTGTGCCTGACTGGCTAGAGAGCAATGCTTTTTAGGCTACTCACACTCCATACAATACAAATACACTACTTTGCCAAGGCTGCTGATGTCACTCATCTAGAAGTACACTTCTGGGAAATTGATAGCCCAGTAATCGCTGTGGTGCGTCCTATAACTGCGTACTGCTGTAGTGTGATAAACAAGTTAGGTAGGTGTTCAAACCCTAACCCTGGCAACTGTTTGTGTGTGAGTCTGTGTGTGTGCGTGTCTGACTGGGTAGAGAGCAATGCCTTTTTAGGCTACTCACACTCCATACAATACAAATACGCTACTTTGCAAAGGCTGCTGATGTCACTCATCTAGAAGTACACCTCTAGGAAATTGATAGCCCAGTAATCGCTGTAGCTCGTTCTGTAACTGCATAATGCTGTAGTGTGATTTAGAATGGTGGTAGTGTTCCATCTCCATCCATGCCACTTCCGGATGTGATGTGTGTGCTCAGTGTGTGTGTATGGAGCAATGCATTATAGGCTACTCACTCGCAATACATTACAAATGCCCTACATTGGTAGTCTTGCTGATGTCATTAATTGTGAAATACACCTTTGGGGAAGAACTTCAGTAATGTCTGTGGCATGTAATATAACTGCGTAGTGCTGTAGTGTAGTAAACCAGCTAGGTAGGGGTTCTACTCTCAGACATGACAGGTGTGTGAGTGTGTGTAACTCGTATCCTGTGTAGAGGTGGTTGTGAGTCTGTGACACCTGTGGGCAATGTGAAGGGGTTTTGCTAATTTCATTTATGGTGGCCCTACTATATATCACAATGTCAACCATACAGGGATAACAGATGTAAATGGCTGACAGGCTGGTGTGCAAAGCCATACCCATACATGTGACATCAAGGCCTGCCAATCACAGTTAGCAACCCCACTGTGCCTTCACATGTGACTCACAATGGACATACCATGCCTGACAACATGACCTGTATGGACAGATGTCACTGACATCAGGAAATGCTGTTAGCATGCTGTCAATGTGGGTGTAGGGTAAATCTGCTGACCAATACCACTCCCTGCCACATGTGGGCAAGACTGGCACATCTGATGATAAGCTGTGTTCACAGTATGGGCCAGACACCCCAGGTACAGTTCCACATGTCACTGTACATGCATGTGGGAGGTGTGCACATCCTAGACACCATCCAAGTTATGGACTAGGGAACACATACATGGCAAGTGATGCACAGCATTGGCCACACACAATGGTCACCCAGGTGCCTGAAAGATGTATGCAATACCCACATGTGTGGGCAAATGCAGAAGCTAAAGGCCTGTGCCACAATGCAGACCATTGTCATGTGGGCTGATGCCAAGGTATACCCATCGCCTACCCTTGTATAGCCTACTGGCACTGTTGGCTACTACACACCCGTGCAGACATGCACCCTTGCATGTCCAAACTGGACCCTGTGTGTTCATGTGTATGTTGTATGGTATGTCCACATCCACACACACTACTCCCCCCAGGGCACAGTGAAGCATGCAGCCTTATGTCTGATACCCCCTCATACTCACTGCCAATATGACCTCCGTATCACCCATGTGGTGCCTGTGTTCCCTGCACATTGATGTGTTGTGGCAATCCAACTAGTGATAGGTTGCACTCCTGGCCCTGCCAAGTGTGTTAATGTGTGTGCGTCCCTATGTGAGTGTGCCTGTGCTAACACTGGCACCTGTTCATGCAGACAGGCACGTGTACTTCACCTACTGTATATCTACCGTATCCCTGTTGCAGATGTCACTCACAATCACATATATGTTCTGAGTGCTCCCCACCAGATAACCCATGTGGCGCATCCAATAACAGCATCGGACTGTGATAGCACTACATACCTGTCGGGTGTTTGATACCCTGTGCTGGTAGGTTTGTGACACTAACATGCATCGGTTTTACCCTCCCACCCCTCCCTGATATGTATTTGCCTCTGTCTGCCTTCCCCACTCCCTCTCTGGTGGATGTGGAGGCCCACACCTGCATTGCTTAGGCAGCAGCATGTGTATTTAACGTGATGCTCATGATCAGCTGATGGCCTCTGCATGTATTGCAGGCCTTCCCTAACCGATTGCTTGTGGAACAGGTGTGGTAACATTCCCATAGCCAGTTGCATGGAAATGCACTCCACTACCTGGGAACATCTTGGTGGTGTTGGCCCCTGTCTGTCACTGTAAGCAGGAGCTAGAACTGTCATTTTGCAAACAGCATTTCAGATGGGTTGGGGATTTACCTCTAACAGCATACACTGTGGGAAGAGGGCAAAAAACATGAAGGGGATGTGCCTGACCTGACTACGAACTGTAAGTGCTGCTATACTGCATGTGGAGTAAAGTTGGATTAACAGTGTTTGTCTTGATATGTCTGCCGTACATGTCGCAATACCTGCCATGTCAGTTCCATGTATTTCAGGAATCCCCATTTGCAGGCTCATCTGCAGACTGGGCAGTGTTGTGCCTTTGGTGTCATGTGTTAGCTATGATGCATCTATCCGTGGAATGCAGAAGGTACTGTGAGGATTGCAGTCTGTTGATGGTGAAGGCCATGACAGTTACGGACTACATATCCTTCATTGGACATATGTTGCAGCAGACCCCGTTACAATGGTAGATTAATGAGGGTATCACAACAACATGTCTATACTGGCCCTGTGTATGTGCTGTCAGCCACACCTCTGTCAACCTTTGTACATATATCATGCATGAAGTGGTGCATATGTGCTGTACACCGTAAATAGTGTCAACATATGTGATAACACACCAGTGATATATCAGAGTGCTACACATGTCATGTACAGTAGGGGTTACACTTAATGCCATACCCTGGAAATCCTGTGGATGTTTGTACAGTACTGAGGGCTGTGTGGTGATGGTGAATGTCGGCAGTGTGAGTATTGTTAATATGTACTGTGGTCTGTTTACAGACCATGGTAGATGTCATTGTTCTAGCTCCCCTTCTATTTGTTGTTACATGCTGCCCCACTGTATGGTACCATATTACCTTACATGTGTGTAGGGCCATACACATACATGTCCCATACCACAGACAGCCATCAGACTGGAAAGTGTAGCAGCCCAGTATATGTAGGGTCATGCTGTGAGTGGCACATATGAGGATGGTGTAGGACAGATAGTCCATATACTATACTAGTATGCTAGCGTACCATATGCGGCTGTGGCTGTGTTCACATTGGTTGTGGTTATGCACTGTCACACAGGTGTAGCCTATCCTATGCTGTGACATGGCTGCCGAGCCTGCTATATATGCAGGTACTGTACCATGATAACCTTAGGATGTCTGTCAGTAGCCAATGGCACACATGTTATGAGCAGATGTCACCTTTCACACACCGTGTCTGTGACAACAATCCCAATGACAGTAGCAAATGTCTACTAATATACCAGCTATACACACCAAACATCCCCCTGCACTACAACATTGGGACTATAGGGGCTGGGGTAGGGCTACACTCCATGTCCAGGACATATGGTGGGATGATATGGACATGTACGTATCCAGATAGCCATATATATATATATATATATATATATATATATATATATATATGAGTACACATGTGTAGTACTTCCAACATGGCAACCACCCACTATGAATCCCTCATCATGTGAGCATATTCCCTGTACATTCCCTGTGTGATGGACATCCTTCCTGTGTGTGGGCATCAATGTTACAGACAGCAGGTAGCAATACCTCTTACAGGAGAACCTACACACTCAGGGCAGTCACATATATGTAGGAGGATCAGGACATACAGACAGACTGTGAGTAGAGTGGTGTAATACTTTGCATAGTACTGGTGTTAAAGGGTGTGTGTGTGTGTGTGTGTGTGTGTGTGTGTGTGTGTGTGTGTGTGTGTGTGTGTGTGTGTGTACATACTAGTTTACCTTGGACTGCAGTCTGTCTGCATAGCTCACTACTGTGGGCCATCCTCTAGCTGGACAGAGGTGTGCCTATCATGTGTTGTCTGTCCACCACACAGGTCTTGTGTCAGATATTACACTGGCAGTGTGTGTGTTGCATGCTAGCAGTACATGACTATATCCATTTGTGTACCTGATGCTGTATTCCTGCATAAGGGTATGTTGCAACACATCCTGTAACACCAGCATGTTCCAGGGTGTGTTACTGCAATATTGTGGGTATGGCCCTGCATTCCTGCCTTTGTCCTCCGCATATATGGCAGCTTTTGTCCTGCTGTGATACGGGTATGGGTTGTTAGCTAATGGCCTATCATTCACCACTGCTAGCATTCCTACTATCATCCCTGTCATAGCGTGGACACCCACAACATTTGTTGGCTAGGGACCATAAATGTGACAGATACATTGACATTATGACAAGTAATGAATGTCCCCCTAGGCCTTGACTACAGGGTGTAATTGGAGGCTGTTGAACTACATCTGATATTGTTGACTGTTAAGTATCGTACAGACAAATCCGTTGTCAACTGTTGCACAAATTGAAGGGCTTAGTCTGGACACCATAGTATGTTATACATCCGCGCTGTCTGCATCGACTGTTATGTGTGGGCCTTGCATCCATCACTGGTTATAAACATCAACATCCATGTGCTGTCAGTAATGGCATACATTATTGTATGGTACACAAATAAAGGTTGTCAGTGTATACATACCTGTGTGTCATGTCATGTCCTTTGAATTGTTATTGGGTATATGTGCAATGTAAGTATCCCCTTTGTGGGGTTGGTTGCCACACCACACATGTCACAGGTACGGGTTACAGCGCTTGTGGCTGGCCATATACATTGCACCCAGTATGTCCACACTACTGCTACACATGTATGGCTACTAATACCCTTTGTCTGTGTGTATGTGTATGTACCCATATATATATATATATATATATATATATATATATATATATATACCTGCACATGATCATCAATGTATGGATGTGTGTGCATATCTGTACTATTGTAATGTGTAGCCCTTCAACATAGTACATTACCTATGGTACAGTGGCGTATCTGTATGATATGTTACAGATATTGGCGGCCTGACATGTACAGGGGTGGGTCCTGCTGTCAAGTACTGCATGTGCTGGATACTGGTTTGCACAGCATATCCATTAGGGCGGGGGGGTTACATTGCAGTAATTACCAGGTGTCCCTCATGTGTGCCCCCACCCCCATTAACTGTGCTCATGGTCAGTTATGTTGTACGGAGTGGGCCAGAAGTCCGTTCCCATGTGGAAATCATATACACATGTCTATCTGTATATACATATCTACATATGTATATTTTTATGTATATCTGCATAAGTACATATGTTACAACCCCATATATAGAGGGAGAGAAATGGACATTGATATAGCTCTAGATATGTATATGTATCCATGTATGTATATATACAGGCACTTATCCCTGTGGGATGTGTAAGCAATGCCATGCGATGCTGAATTTGGGGTCCTACTACCTCCCCTCGAGAAGATTCAGATTCCACTCCAACAAACATTTTAACTGTGGATCTAAGGGGGTAGTCTACCTTGGATGCTGTGTTACCTGCCATGGTTTTTACATTGGGAAAACTGAAAAGGTGTTTAGGAGAAGAGTTTATGAACACTTCAATGACATCAGTGCAAGGAAGGAAAGTAATGCCTTCTACAAACACTCTTTGACATGTAAGGACATGGAAATAAAGTTTATGGTGTTGGAACAGGTACAACCAGATATAAGAGGGGGTAGTTGGGAGTCCAATTTAGAATACCGTGAGCTATTTTGGCAGCTCTGCTTAGACGCTAGTAGATACCCAGGTCTGAACGACACTCTTAGCATTACTAGTGTTCTGAAATTGAGGCAAGCCTGTTTATAATACAATTCAGCATAACATGACATCTGTTATATTACTACACTATATATTTTTATATTTTTTTATTTTATTTTTTTATTCACTTTTGCATTCATAGGATTTTAGAATAAGACACATTGAAGGTTAAGTTACCCATTTGAAACTTAGAAAAGAAATGTTTTTATAATGCTACTAGTAGCCCTAGATTTTTAATTTGGAATCTTGATTTTACCCCCGATGTTCAAAAGGGGTTACTGCATTTATTTGTGATTACAAAAACACTCTGCAGAATTTTCTTGGTACATTTTAACATTTTGATTTAATGTTATGTTTAACATGATTATTCAGTTGCCAAGACATTTTTACAAAATGAATCATTTTTAATGACAATAAGAATGTATTTTAGAATTTGCCTTATATGGTGATTTTCCTTTTGGGAAAGATCCACAGGAAGTCATGTGATGACTGTGGAAGTATTTAATGTGAATGAACTTCCAGTTCATGTTTTTTGCCTTGAAAAAGCTCGCAAGTGGTCGAGTGAAAGCCCTTGGAAGAGACTGTGATTTTAACTTTGCCTTGTCATATTAAAGGATCTTATTGGAGACATATCAGCTGATTGATTTCTTCTACTGCTTATTTTGAAAGCCTTTGTGTACCTGCTTCCGGGTCCTGTGGTGCCAAGTGGTTTGCATTCGTGGTTTGGTTTTGCTTCTAGTTTTGTTTTTTCTTTGTCAATTTCTACACATGGCAGAAGGAATGGAAGCCAGTGGCTTCACTCACACTCCGGCAGTACTGAGAGCCGATGGCGACGATGCTGACACAGCCCCAGTTTCCAGGGCTGAGTTTAAACAGGTTTTAACACTTTTGACACAATTGACTTCAATGGTTCAACAGCGGACACAACCAACAGCCTCCCAGATACCGGGGAACCAACAACAATTCAACAATCCCCCTAGAACACTTGCTGAAGTGGTTGGGGCTGGAAATGTTACTAGGAACACAGAGAGAGGGTGTAATGACAACAACTCGAGCTCGAACTGTTCTGACCATGTAAGAACAAATAACGAGGTTTCCCCTGGGTCAAATGAACAGAGGAAGTCTTTTGACTTCAAAACTTGGACAAAACAACAGTTCAATTTTAGAAAAGGTACTGTACTTCATGATAATTATAAAAATCTTGAAAATGTGTTTTTTGATTTTAAAGATAAGCTGTATTCTTATAAGAACAAACAAATGGAAGTTGATTATCTAAATGAATGCATTAATGTACAGAGAATTCCCAAGGGCTTGAGGTTTTTCAAGTTCCCTAACAATGTACAATATGGTTCTGCTTTATATGACCAACTCTGTGAAATTTTCAACAAAGCAGAATTGGACATGTTAAAATGTATGGTGAGGGACTATGAGAAAAAAATGACTGTTTTGTTAAAAGATCTAGATGAGCTCAACGTAAACATGATAAAAGATGAAACTTTTAGCTCAGTTAAGAGGGATTATGACAAGTTGTTCAGTGATGTAGACCAGCATTGTTCTAGGGTACTTAATCAAAAAATCAGAAAATTAGAGAGAGACTTAACTGAATACAAGGAAGGTAGAGCCTACCCCCTCCCTTTTACAAAAGAAAGAAACAACAACACCACTGAAAATGTTTTTCATGAAAGGGGTGAAACTAATAGGCAGGGTGAACCTATAGGGACAGTTAATGACAATCCCAGACGAAGTGAGAGAATAGCACAGAAAAACAGGAAGCCTTCTACCCATGATTTTTATTATCCCCAGAGGAGAAGGAGGGGGCGCAGGGAACAATACAACAGCTGGAATCATCCACCAAACTAATCTTAAGGCCTATAGTGGATGAGGACAACAGCACCACTTTATTTGAAGGGAAACAAATTGAACACAGGAAAGGTAATTTTACCATTTTCAATTACACTGATTTATTAATAACGGACAATTTTTTTAATTTGCTTTCCAAGGGTTTTCATTATGTTCCCCTTAGGCCTTCCCCCATGGTTACAACCTTAATTGATTTAAAACTTTTTATGAGGCAGCTTAACTTTAACTTACTGTTTAAGGATGAACGAAATCTAGAAAGAACTCTCACAAGAAAAAGCACCTTCAACCCACTGGTTCACCCCACCATCAAAATTTTTGAGGAGCTAGTTGAGACTGACATTAGGAAACTTAAGGAGAATGATTACTGTGAAATATCTGAAAACATCACTGAGGATGAGTTGACTCTAATCAAAAATCTCAAAATGCAGGGATGTAGAGTCATGAAACCAGACAAGGGGGGAGGGGCTGTCTTGATGTACAACTGGGACTATGAGGCCGCCTTGCACACGGTGCTACAGGACACTGATCAATACGAACTTGTCTCAAGAAACGAGATCAACATAGCTCAAGCTAAAATCAATTATCTATTATATGATCATTTAATGCAGAATGTCATTAATGAGAAGTTATACAACTACTTATTAGTTAAAAGACCCAAGGTTGCCCAGATTTTTGGAATTCCTAAGACACATAAGAATTTGAACCCCTTAAATACAGACCTATAGTGGCAGGAAGTGGAAGTGTTACAGAACCCTAGCTAAATTCATCGACTTCTCCTTAAAACAATATGCAGAGAAAATTAAACATATATGTAAGGATTCATGGGACTACCTAAAAGGAGTGGATCAGAGTTTATTATTACCTGAGATGTTTATGGTCACTGTTGATGTAGTCGACTTATTCCTAGCATCCCACACAATACGGGCCTTGAGTGGTTAGGTACTTACTTATCTAATGAAGTCCAACTGGGGGCCAAGTTCACTAACTTAATTTTGGAATTTATGGATTTAGTTTTAGAAAATAATTTCATCCACTTTAAAGGGGAATTTTATTGCCAGAAAAAAGGTGTGGCAATGGGTGCCCCCTGTGCTTCCATCTACGCAAATTTGGTATTATACTAATGGGAAAAGAAATATATTTTTACTAGCACATGGTACCAGGATATCTTGCACTATAGGAGATTTTTGGACGATATCTCCTTTATGTGGATGGGAGACGAAGGAAGTCTTATGGAATTTATGGATTACATTAACACGACGACCACATTTTTTAGATTCACTCACAAGATCAGCAAACACCAACTTGACTATTTAGACATTTCACTGGTTAAGGACTATCCGAACATGTGCTTTCAGTCCAAAATTTACAGGAAAAGCACTTTTTCGAATGCATACTTAAATTACCACAGTGGACATCCCTTATATCAAAAAAAGGCGATAGTAAAAGGTCAACTCATTAGAGCTTCACGAATGTCCAGCACTGACAAACTTTTCAAAGAGGAAGTTTCTATTTTAAGGGGATTTTTTAAGGAAAAACAATATCCGGAAGCTTTGGTAGAAGCACTGGTTGTAGAAATTTCTGAGAAGAGA
This sequence comes from Protopterus annectens, assembly GCF_019279795.1. Taxonomy (NCBI): domain Eukaryota; kingdom Metazoa; phylum Chordata; order Ceratodontiformes; family Protopteridae; genus Protopterus; species Protopterus annectens. Next base: position 1,137,995,034 of record NC_056731.1, read on the forward strand.
TCAAATAAGTATCCCCCTTTATTGGGGGTGGGGGTCAACGAGATCTCCCCAAACCCTTCAAAAGACACTTCAAAGTCTAAAAATAGCTTTACACACACCTATTCCAACAACTCAGATCAGATTAAGAAGACTATCAAGAAATATTGGCCCATTCTCAGACTACAGGAAGATCTGAATAATTCTATGCCCAACTTTCCCTCTTTTGTCAGGAAAAGGGGCAAGAATTTGAAAGAACTGTTAGAAATTAGGTTGGAGGATCCACACAATCAGAATACAAAGAAACCAGGCACTTATCCCTGTGGGATGTGTAAGCAATGCCATGCGATGCTGAATTCGGGGTCCTACTACCTCCCCTTGAGAAGATTCAGGTTCCACTCCAACAAACATTTTAACTGTGGATCTAAGGGGGTAGTCTACCTTGGATGCTGTGTTACCTGCCATGGTTTTTACATTGGGAAAACTGAAAGGGTGTTTAGGAGAAGAGTTTATGAACACTTCAATGACATCAGTGCAAGGAAGGAAAGTAATGCCTTCTACAAACACTCTTTGACATGTAAGGACATGGAAATAAAGTTTATGGTGTTGGAACAGGTACAACCAGATATAAGAGGGGGTAGTTGGGAGTCCAATTTAGAATACCGTGAGCTATTTTGGCAGCTCCGCTTAGATGCTAGTAGATACCCAGGTCTGAACGACACTCTTAGCATTACTAGTGTTCTGAAATTGAGGCAAGCCCGTTTATAATACAATTCAGCATAACATGACATCTGTTATATTACTACACTATATATTTTATATTTTTTATTTTATTTTTTTATTCACTTTTGCATTCATAGGATTTTAGAATAAGACACATTGAAGGTTAAGTTACCCATTTGAAACTTAGAAAATAAATGTTTTTATAATGCTACTAGTAGCCCTAGATTTTTAATTTGGAATCTTGATTTTACCCCCGATGTTCAAAAGGGGTTACTGCATTTATTTGTGATTACAAAAACACTCTGCAGAATTTTCTTGGTACATTTTAACATTTTGATTTAATGTTATGTTTAACATGATTATTCAGTTGCCAAGACATTTTTACAAAATGAATCATTTTTAATGACAATAAGAATGTATTTTAGAATTTGCATCCAAAATAAAGGAAAGGAGATGCCACGGAAGCTCCAAAGTAAAATTGTGTAGTTTTTAATTCACGACAGCCAAAAAACAGTAAATCCACAACACAGCAACACAGCAACGGAAAGGCACCAACATTAACGCTATTAGATCAAATGCGTTTTCGTTTGTATCCCAACACTTCATCAGATGTAATTTATTAAGCAATTCTATCTAGTTTAAATACCCCATTCAATAAATTAATTAAAAAATCACCAATTAAATTAATTACACTATTTAAAAAGACATCCTTTAAAAAGAATGTTGGTGCCTTTCCGTTGCTGTGTTGCTGTGTTGTGGATTTACTGTTTTTTGGCTGTCGTGAATTAAAAACTACACAATTTTACTTTGGAGCTTCCGTGGCATCTCCTTTCCTTTATTTTGGATTCTAGTTTTGTTTCACCCCTGTTTGTGGATTTCTTAGTTTTTTTTCGGTGGTTGGAATGGAAAGCCAGGAAGTACCTGCAAAATCTTTGCAGGAAGACGTCGGTATGACGCGTAAGCTCATAGGACAGCTCACTGAGCTTATCAACCTTCTTACCCCCGTAGCCTCCACGCTGCTTACGGCACAAAGAAGGAGAGAGTCTGTTTCCCCACAGAGAACCGAATGGTCGGAACTAGCGAGGGGTACGGATATCGGTAATGGCGAAATGGAGCTTATGGGTGCGAAAGATGACGCCGGCTGCAACAGGGAACGAGTTAGAGGTAGCTTCAACCCTGAAAACACGCCAAATGCCTTAAAAGAGACTTCCAGCGTGGAGGCAAACGGAGCAAGGGATAAGCGAGATAAGAGACCACTTCGTGGTACTGCTGGGAAAGGTACTGTTAACAATACACAGGATTTAAATGACTGGTTGTTACATCAATTTGACTTTAAAGACAGCAAAAAGGGTCCTAAAGTGCAAAGTTGCCATAGCACTTATAAGGACAACCTGAATATTTTATATAGATTAATGAACAAGCATAGAATTTTAAATGTTGAAAATGGTTATTTAACTGAATGTATAGCTAAACGGATTGTGCCTAAGGGATTAAGAATATATAAATACCCTAATAATGTCTTAATAAATTCTGATTTTCATAAAGAATTGATAGAGATTTTTAACAATTGTGGTATCGAAATGCTTAAACTTATGGTGAAAGAGAACACTAGACTACAGGAAGAATTGTATAAAGAAATAGAAACACTGGATAAAAATATTAGGAAAGATTTACTTTTTTCCATTGAAGAAGAAAGAAATAAGTATTTTAATGTTAGAGAAGACATAGATAACAACATAGATGAGCTTATAAAGAGAAAAATGAAAAAGATGGACCGTGATATATATGAATATCAAAACAATATGTGTTATCCATTACCATCTAATAGGAGAGGTCAGAAGGACAATTTTTATAAAGAAAATAATAAGGTAAATGGGGAACAAGCTAATGAATATGTACCATTTGAAGGTGAAAATGAGTATGATGAAGAATTTCCCCCTTTGAGAAGATCCGAAAGAATTATGAATAAACAACTTGGTAATGAAAGGAATTTTTATGGGAGGGGGGGAGAAGGGGGAGGGGTGGTATTAACGGAAGTTAACCACCCCCTGAATTCCCCAACCCCACCCTGTTTGGACATTATAACACATGATCATAACAAATGGACATATAATAATTTTAATATTTATAATTATAGTCCTTTAGAATTAGAAAAGGACCATTTTAACCTACTTTCTAAAGGTCTCAAATATATACCTTATAACAGAGGGAGTATTACAAAGTCATTAATGGACATTAAAGTGTTTTTAAGAAAAATTAACTTACACTTCATGTTCCCTAATTCTGTAAACAGAGCAGATATGACCTTAAGGAAGAAATCCATTTACAACCCACCTATACACCCCCAGTTGAAGTGTTTTGAGAAATTGATAGAGACGGAAATTAGACAGGAAGAATTAGACATTACTAAACTTCCTAGCAACATGGGGAAAAATGAGAAGAGATTGCTCTATGATATGAAAAATGATTTTAACTTAAGAATAATGAAGCCCGATAAAGGGGGAGGGGTTGTTATCATGGATAAAGTAGAATATGACAGTAGAATGTACAAGATTTTATGGAATAACACTAAATATGAAATAGTATCTAAAAACCAAATAAATATTGCATACAGCAGAATTGATATGCATTTAAAAGACATGCTGTATGAAGGTACCATAGATCAAGACATGTATAACTTCCTGAAGGTAGAAAAACCAAAAATCCCATTAATATTTGGTATACCTAAAACCCATAAAAATGAATTAGATCCGCCATTAAGGCCTATTGTTTCGGCAGAAGGCTCTAAGACACACACTTTGGCCAAATTTGTCGACAATAAGACTAAAAGTTTATGGGTAAATAGACAGCAAGTATTAAAAGATTCATGGGATTTATTGAAAGACGTTTCTGGAATATTAGATATAGATAACATTACTTTTGTTACTATAGATGTAATAGATCTCTTTTCCTCTATTCCCTATAAAGAGGGTATGGAATTTTATGAAGAGATAGTGTATGAAGACAGTAGCCTGAACAACGATGTTAAATTAGCATCAGTTTGTTTAATGGACATTGTGCTGCAGAATAATTTCTTGTATTACAATGGTGAATTTTATAAGCAAATTCAGGGCGTTGCGATGGGTGCCGCATGTGCCCCGACCTTTGCTAATTTGGTAATGGCAAAGTGGGAAGAAAAATATGTGTTGAAATGTGCATTTAGTAAATGGTGGGTACTATACCGTAGATTTCTGGACGACATAGTCCTTTTTTGGACAGGAAGTAATGAGAAACTGAAAGAGTTTTTAGAATATTTGAATCAGACTTCCAGTTTTTTGAAATTTACTTGGACAATATCCAATACCTCCCTAAAGTATTTGGATATCGAGATTTATAAGAAAGGAGGTAATCTAGAAAGTAAAGTGTACAGGAAACCCACCTTCTGCAATTCCTATCTGCACTACAATAGTGCACATCCAACACATTGTAAGAGAAATATTATCAAAGGTCAATATGTGAGGGGTAGCAGAATGGCTAGTACTGAGGAAGATTTCATAAAAGAATGTGATACACTAAGTAAAATGTTTATGGATCGAGGATACCCAAAAAAACTTATTTATGAAATTAAACAGGAAGTTGAAAATGGAAGATCAACTAGATTTGCCCCCATAATAAGAGGAGGCGGATTGATGAACAATCCTAATATAGACAAAATTTCTGACAAGGAGAAGGAAAATTACAATTTAGCCCTTACTTTGGAATATAATGGTGTTAACAACAAAGTAAATCAGATTTTTCATAGAGAGTGGAATAGATTTATTAATTCCACTGATATAGAGAAAGCAAAAACTATTCCAGCGAAAGTAGTATATAAAAATGCACACAGTATAAGAAATATTTTGGAGAATAAGAAAGTTAATAACTTGAATGATCAAAAGAAAAAAGGTACATATAAGTGCGGTAGATGTGCACAATGTCCATATATACTAAATGGTAATAGTATAAATATAACAAGTAGAAACAGAACAATAACAAATGAAGAATATTATTATAATTGTGATTCTACGGGCTTAATATACTTAGCCTTTTGTAAAGCTTGCTTTTCATTCTATATAGGGAAAACGGAAAGGAAGCTTAGAAGGAGAATCTATGAACATCTTAATGATGTTAAAAATTGTAAGGAGACAAATGCCCTATATAGACATACAAGGGAATGTTCTGAAGCAAGCTTTACATTTACAGTTATCGAACATACTGAAAAAGATATAAGGGGTGGACTCTGGGAGGAAAAGATTGAATACAGGGAGCTCTGGTGGCAAATCACGCTGGAGGCCTACAACCCCCCGGGCTTAAATGAATACACAAGTATACTCCCTATTTTGAAGTTAAGGGCAGCTAAATTGTAAAATATTTTTATATATATATATATATTTTTTCTTTCTTATTCATTCTATATGTATGATTGTGTCTAGTGTATCAAATATTTTTTACATTTATAATATTGTGGCATTTTTAATAGAATTTTAAATATGTATATATGAACTGTTTTGGCCTTTAAGAGCTTAACTATGCATTGATTTTGTGATAATAGGCATTTATTTATTTATTTATTGATGTAAATTATTTTTCAGAAAATTCCCTTTGGGAAACAACAATTCAATTGCAATATTTATGTATGGTCACTAGATGGCAGTTTATTCACTGGCCAATACTTCTGTCACAATGAAGACTTTGCATTTTTACATAATTCAATGCATTAACCATATTAATTCCTGTTGGAATATATAAGCAAATATTTATTTTCTAACTATGTATGAGTTTTGAATGTTTTTCCAAAGATGTTTGCATATAATGAAATGGTGATATATTAACAAGTGGATTAAGGTATTTTTAAAGGATGTCTTTTTAAATAGTGTAATTAATTTAATTGGTGATTTTTTAATTAATTTATTGAATGGGGTATTTAAACTAGATAGAATTGCTTAATAAATTACATCTGATGAAGTGTTGGGATACAAACGAAAACGCATTTGATCTAATAGCGTTAATGTTGCTGCCTTTCCGTTGCTGTGTTGCTGTGTTGTGGATTTACTGTTTTTTGGCTGTCGTGAATTAAAAACTACACAATTTTACTTTGGAGCTTCCGTGGCATCTCCTTTCCTTTATTTTGGATTCTAGTTTTGTTTCACCCCTGTTTGTGGATTTTAGAATTTGCCTTATATGGTGATTTTCCTTTTGGGAAAGATCCACAGGAAGTCATGTGATGACTGTGGAAGTATTTAATGTGAATGAACTTCAAGTTCATGTTTTTTGCCTTGAAAAAGCTCGCAAGTGGTCGAGTGAAAGCCCTTGGAAGAGACTGTGATTTTAACTTTGCCTTGTCATATTAAAGGATCTTATTGGAGACCTAGCAGCTGATTGATTTCTTCTACTGCTTATTTTGAAAGCCTTTGTGTACCTGCTTCCGGGTCCTGTGGTGCCAAGTGGTTTGCATTTGTGGTTTGGTTTTGCTTCTAGTTTTGTTTTTTCTTTGTCAATTTCTACACATGGCAGAAGGAATGGAAGCCAGTGGCTTCACTCACACTCCGGCAGTACTGAGAGCCGATGGCGACGATGCTGACACAGCCCCAGTTTCCAGGGCTGAGTTTAAACAGGTTTTAACACTTTTGACACAATTGACTTCAATGGTTCAACAGCGGACACAACCAACAGCCTCCCAGATACCGGGGAACCAACAACAATTCAACAATCCCCTTAGAACACTTGCTGAAGTGGGTGGGGCTGGAAATGTTACTAGGAACACAGAGAGAGGGTGTAATGACAACAACTCGAGCTCGAACTGTTCTGACCATGTAAGAACAAATAACGAGGTTTCCCCTGGGTCAAATGAACAGAGGAAGTCTTTTGACTTCAAAACTTGGACAAAACAACAGTTCAATTTTAGAAAAGGTACTGTACTTTATGATAATTATAAAAATCTTGAAAATGTGTTTTTTGATTTTAAAGATAAGCTGTATTCTTATAAGAACAAACAAATGGAAGTTGATTATCTAAATGAATGCATTAATGTACAGAGAATTCCCAAGGGCTTGAGGTTTTTCAAGTTCCCTAACAATGTACAATATGGTTCTGCTTTATATGACCAACTCTGTGAAATTTTCAACAAAGCAGAATTGGACATGTTAAAATGTATGGTGAGGGACTATGAGAAAAAAATGACTGTTTTGTTAAAAGATCTAGATGAGCTCAACGTAAACATGATAAAAGATGAAACTTTTAGCTCAGTTAAGAGGGATTATGACAAGTTGTTCAGTGATGTAGACCAGCATTGTTCTAGGGTACTTAATCAAAAAATCAGAAAATTAGAGAGAGACTTAACTGAATACAAGGAAGGTAGAGCCTACCCCCTCCCTTTTACAAAAGAAAGAAACAACACCACTGAAAATGTTTTTCATGAAAGGGGTGAAACTAATAGGCAGGGTGAACCTATAGGGACAGTTAATGACAATCCCAGACGAAGTGAGAGAATAGCACAGAAAAACAGGAAGCCTTCTACCCAGGATTTTTATTATCCCCAGAGGAGAGGGAGGCTTAGGGAACAATACAACAGCTGGAATCATCCACCAAACTAATCTTAAGGCCTATAGTGGATGAGGACAACAGCACCACTTTATTTGAAGGGAAACAAATTGAACACAGGAAAGGTAATTTTACCATTTTCAATTACACTGATTTATTAATAACGGACAATTTTTTTAATTTGCTTTCCAAGGGTTTTCATTATGTTCCCCTTAGGCCTTCCATGCTTACAACCTTAATTGATTTAAAACTTTTTATGAGGCAGCTTAACTTTAACTTACTGTTTAAGGATGAACGAAATCTAGAAAGAACTCTCACAAGAAAAAGCACCTTCAACCCACTGGTTCACCCCACCATCAAAATTTTTGAGGAGCTAGTTGAGACTGACATTAGGAAACTTAAGGAGAATGATTACTGTGAAATATCTGAAAACATCACTGAGGATGAGTTGACTCTAATCAAAAATCTCAAAATGGAGGGATGTAGAGTCATGAAACCAGACAAGGGGGGAGGGGCTGTCTTGATGTACAACTGGGACTATGAGGCGCCTTGCACACGGTGCTACAGGACACTGATCAATCTGAACTTGTCTCAAGAAACGAGATCAACATAGCTCAAGCTAAAATCAATTATCTATTATATGATCATTTAATGCAGAATGTCATTAATGAGAAGTTATACAACTACTTATTAGTTAAAAGACCCAAGGTTACCCAGATTTTTGGAATTCCTAAGACACATAAGAATTTGAACCCCCTTAAATACAGACCTATAGTGGCAGGAAGTGGAAGTGTTACAGAACCCCTAGCTAAATTCATCGACTTCTCCTTAAAACAATATGCAGAGAAAATTAAACATATATGTAAGGATTCATGGGACTACCTAAAAGGAGTGGATCAGAGTTTATTATTACCTGAGATGTTTATGGTCACTGTTGATGTAGTCGACTTATTCCCTAGCATCCCACACAATACGGGCCTTGAGTGGTTAGGTACTTACTTATCTAATGAAGTCCAACTGGGGGCCAAGTTCACTAACTTAATTTTGGAATTTATGGATTTAGTTTTAGAAAATAATTTCATCCACTTTAAAGGGGAATTTTATTGCCAGAAAAAAGGTGTGGCAATGGGTGCCCCCTGTGCTTCCATCTACGCAAATTTGGTATTATACTAATGGGAAAAGAAATATATTTTTACTAGCACATGGTACCAGGATATCTTGCACTATAGGAGATTTTTGGACGATATCTCCTTTATGTGGATGGGAGACGAAGGAAGTCTTATGGAATTTATGGATTACATTAACACGACAACCACATTTTTTAGATTCACTCACAAGATCAGCAAACACCAACTTGACTATTTAGACATTTCACTGGTTAAGGACTATCCGAACATGTGCTTTCAGTCCAAAATTTACAGGAAAAGCACTTTTTCGAATGCATACTTAAATTACCACAGTGGACATCCCTTATATCAAAAAAAGGCGATAGTAAAAGGTCAACTCATTAGAGCTTCATGAATGTCCAGCACTGACAAACTTTTCAAAGAGGAAGTTTCTATTTTAAGGGGATTTTTTAAGGAAAAACAATATCCGGAAGCTTTGGTAGAAGCACTGGTTGTAGAAATTTCTGAGAAGAGATCAAATAAGTATCCCCCTTTATTGGGGGTGGGGGTCAACGAGATCTCCCCAAACCCTTCAAAAGACACTTCAAAGTCTAAAAATAGCTTTACACACACCTATTCCAACAACTCAGATCAGATTAAGAAGACTATCAAGAAATATTGGCCCATTCTCAGACTACAGGAAGATCTGAAGAATTCTATGCCCAGCTTTCCCTCTTTTGTCAGGAAAAGGGGCAAGAATTTGAAAGAACTGTTAGAAATTAGGTTGGAGGATCCACACAATCAGAATACAAAGAAACCAGGCACTTATCCCTGTGGGATGTGTAAGCAATGCCATGCGATGCTGAATTCGGGGTCCTACTACCTCCACTTGAGAAGATTCAGGTTCCACTCCAACAAACATTTTAACTGTGGATCTAAGGGGGTAGTCTACCTTGGATGCTGTGTTACCTGCCATGGTTTTTACATTGGGAAAACTGAAAGGGTGTTTAGGAGAAGAGTTTATGAACACTTCAATGACATCAGTGCAAGGAAAGAAAGTAATGCCTTCTACAAACACTCTTTGACATGTAAGGACATGGAAATAAAGTTTATGGTGTTGGAACAGGTACAACCAGATATAAGAGGGGGTAGTTGGGAGTCCAATTTAGAATACCGTGAGCTATTTTGGCAGCTCCGCTTAGATGCTACTAGATACCCAGGTCTGAACGACACTCTTAGCATTACTAGTGTTCTGAAATTGAGGCAAGCCCGTTTATAATACAATTCAGCATAACATGACATCTGTTATATTACTACACTATATATTTTTATATTTTTTTATTTTATTTTTTTATTCACTTTTGCATTCATAGGATTTTAGAATAAGACACATTGAAGGTTAAGTTACCCATTTGAAACTTAGAAAATAAATGTTTTTATAATGCTACTAAGTAGCCCTAGTTTTTAATTTGGAATCTTGATTTTACCCCCGATGTTCAAAAGGGGTTACTGCATTTATTTGTGATTACAAAAACACTCTGCAGAATTTTCTTGGTACATTTTAACATTTCGATTTAATGTTATGTTTAACATGATTATTCAGTTGCCAAGACATTTTTACAAAATGAATCATTTTTAATGACAATAAGAATGTATTTTAGAATTTGCCTTATATGGTGATTTTCCTTTTGGGAAAGATCCACAGGAAGTCATGTGATGACTGTGGAAGTATTTAATGTGAATGAACTTCCAGTTCATGTTTTTTGCCTTGAAAAAGCTCGCAAGTGGTCGAGTGAAAGCGCTTGGAAGAAACTGTGATTTTAACTTTGCCTTGTCATATTAAAGGATCTTATTGGAGACCTAGCAGCTGATTGATTTCTTCTACTGCTTATTTTGAAAGACTTTGTGTACCTGCTTCCGGGTCCTGTGGTGCCAAGTGATGTCCACACTACTGCTACACATGTATGGCTACTAATACCCTTTGTCTGTGTGTATGTGTATGTACCCATATATCGTATATATATATATATATATATATATATATATATATATATATATATATATATATACCTGCACATGATCGCCAATGTATGGATGTGTGTGCATATCTGTACCGTTGTAATGTGTAGCCCTTTAACATAGTACATTACCTATGGTACAGTGGCGTATCTGTATGATATGTTACAGATATTGGCGGCCTGACATGTACAGGGGTGGGTCCTGCTGTCAAGTACTGCATGTGCTGGATACTGGTTTGCACAGCATATCCGTTAGGGCGGGGGGGTTACATTGCAGTAATTACCAGGTGTCCCTCATGTGTGCCCCCACCCCCATTAACTGTGCTCATGGTCAGTTATGTTGTACGGAGTGGGCCAGAAGTCCGTTCCCATGTGGAAATCATATACACATGTCTATCTGTATATACATATCTACATATATATATTTTTATGTATATCTGCATAAGTACATATGTTACAACCCCATATATAGAGGGAGAGAAATGGACATTGATATAGCTCTAGATATGTATATGTATCCATGTATGTGTATATATATATATATATATATATATATATATATATATATATACACTGAAGATATTAATCTATCTCTGTACGATTGCTGTTATATGGTTATTTGCGAGTCATGCATATATATATATATATATATATATATATATATATATATATATATATATATATATATATACACCTATAGCTGTCTATCTCTCTGCATTAACAGATATATAGCTGTCCATATGTGCATGCATGTTCGGCCTATATGTGTGGCCTGTACCTCATTCTCTTGGCAATTGACATGGATGACCTTAGGACTGAGGTCAGTCATTCGTACAGACACGTACGTGTTTCAGACGTATCATCTCCAGCAATATATGTGTTTTACTACATATAACTGTGTAACTTGCAACTTTTGAAGTGTATTAGAGCAGGATATGACAGATATCCCTATATGTACCCACATTATGACGCACTATGTCCGTGATTCATGCATTAAGAGGTTGTGTGGTGTGTTATTACTACATTTCCTGTGCTGTTGACTGATTGTGCTGGATGATATGTATGTGTAATGAGTGGTTATGTACATCTGTCATGGTTTAATGGTAAATCACATAGTGTATGATGTGCAGCATCCTGGGTGTGACCCTTCCACAGGCTGTATATTGTGTTTCAGTGCAAAACACCAGTTGTTGGATACAGAGTGAGTTAGGGACATTTGAGCAGTCGTATGCGGGTGTGAGCATGTATACGCAGAGATAAGCAAGGCTAAAGCTTGGGTTGCATTACCTTACACTCAGCTAGCATCTACTTAGCTCAATCTATGTAGGCAATGCTTACCCCCATGCGAATACACATACACGCACTTACAACTGCTTATCCATGCGTACTACTGCTGTTATGCGCTTACACATGCTTACTAGTGCCTTAGTCAGTATGACACTTCACATGTGCATTTAAGGCAGTACTCCTGTGCAAATATAAATGTTATTTAGTAGTTTATATGGGTCTATATTAGAACACTGAACATTCAAAATGTCGAGTGTTCTAATATCGAACCCTTCCAATCGAAAATGCTAAATAATGAACATTCAGAACAGCAAATTTTTTCCTAGGGAAAAAATTTGCTGTTCTAAAACACATACACACAACACACGCACACCAAACAAACAGCAATCCACACACATACACCTAAACTCTTACACCTAACCCTACACTAAACTATACACACACCACTAACTATCCACTTACCTTAACCCAATCCCTAACCCTATGGTCCGTCACTATCGCACACTCACCTCACAAGCACCCTAACCCTAACTCACCCTAACTCACCTAACCCGCCCTAACCATCATGTCCACACAATCGCACACATACCTAACCCGCACTCAATCTCACACTTACCTGAACCCAACCCTTAACTTTCCACCAGAGTGCCGAAAATATCGAAGCAACAGAAACGGACAACCATATTCTTTCCCTAGGAAAAAATTTGGTTTTCTGTTTCTTCGATATTTTCAGCGTTCGCTGAAAACAGGTTGATATTAGAACACTCAACATTTTAAATGTTCTGTGTTCTAATATAGACCCAGTTATACAGCACAATGAAGTTAACATACGGATATCACATGGAAAATAGGATGTGCTGCAGTGGGACTCGACCCGGGAATGTGTGTGCGTTAGGTGGATGCTCTGGCCACTACACTATTGCTGTTTTGCTTTGTTTGCATATCTCTACCATAATGACATACACATGTTCCCTTCCCCCGGCCCCTGAGCTCCATGTACACAGCATCCATCCATTCCCCGGTTGCTGGCCCTGCCATACTACACCTCCACACATTTCCCTCTCTGCACGTCTCGGTACACCTCCAGTATACTGTCCCCACCCAAGCGTCTGCAGGCTCCTCATCCTTTTAGTCCACATATGTACCAGCCTTCCCCTGATCCTCCTCCAATACTGGTGGTGACATCGATGTGACCCACAACTGTTGGTTCATCCCACCAGGGACAGACCTATTGTTGTGTCAAGAGTAGACCTAGCTGGTCTACAGTGTTTCTCCCACTGGTAGCATCCTGCCAGGGTATTGTGTAGCAGTGGTTTGCTCCCACGCCTGGCCAGCCTTATCTCCCATTTCCACGGTACCAACGCCCCAGGTGTGACATACTGTGCATGAAGCATGCTCACACGCCTCCCACGATGTGCACCGTATATCATTATTCTCTTTGGTTTTATGCAGGACTACTGTTCTCACAGTATGATTGGACAGGCACTGTTCTGTGCTGCACATAGACTGCTCATAATACTGTGGGTGAGCAATGGACATGTATTCTGGTATTAATCTACACACTTATATACATTTCCTATACTGTTGGATGCCTGTGCTGAATGATGTGTTTGTGATCACAGCAACTGAATGTGTATCTGCCATGGCTTAGTGGAACCCATGTCTACTATAATGTGCAGGGTCGGGGGTTTGCAACCTGGCAGTGCAGATTATTTTGTTAATGGCCACAACAACAGCTGTTGGCTACAGAGTGACTGAGGCACTGCAGAACATTTGTAGGGGGGTATGCACTGGTTTGCATGTAGCACAGCATTACTGATCTCTGGTTGCGGTGTCTTGTCTGCAGTTAGACTCTACATTGCTTCACCAGTGTGGTACTTGCATACCAGCAGCCAAACAGGCTTACACCCGCTTGCTCCCGCATACACACATGCAACATTGTGCATTATGTTCACATCTGTCAACCTGGGACACTCAGACTGTATGCTTGTTCATTGTCAGCAGTGGCCCGGGGTGTAGAGCTCCACATTGACCCTAGCTACGTATCCCAATTAATACTGGGATGATCACATTCATAGAGGGTAACAGACATAACATAGCTATGTCCCCCATTAAACATGCTTAGTTTACGTTAAACGTTTGGTATTATCCATGCTTAAGTCAGGTTTACATGTCAGGTATGACTGTTGACAAAGGTCACTTTAAGGTGAAGTTGGATTCCTGTTTCCTGTTTTACAGGTCTGTATAAGTTACATGCAGGTATTCGGGGTAGGTGTAGTTATTCCATAACTGTGTGGTACAGTAGAGATGAATATCTAAGGAGTAGATAGGTAGGTAGGTAGTGGGGGTGACATTGTAACTGTATAGTAGCCCATAGGTATAACTGGATGGGGAGCAATAGGGAAGGTATGTCAGATGTTGGGATTTGTATGCGAGGCAGGACAAGAGGTGTCGGTATCCCTAGTTGATGTAGTGGTATAGAGGGTGAGGTTGGGGGGAGGGTTTCGCAAGGTGGTGAGCCTGTGCTGCTCCAGGTGAGCTTGTGGTGTTCCTTCATGTGTTAGTTACATGTGCCCTCTGGGACAGCTGTGATACTACATGTGGATTGGGGTTCCAGATACTGGCATTATAGGGGGGGAAGAGGGTGTCACCTATGGGTACCTGTAGACATTAAGGGGAATGGAACAGGGGCTGATAAGGTACGTGGTGTGCATGGGGCACAAAGGGGTTGTTAGTAGGGGGATTATCCAGGGATGTGCAGGATGGCTGCAGGGAAGGTCCACAGCTGGCCATGCTGTCTACGACAACAGCTGTGCATATGCACTGCATTTGGTGTTTGCGTTGGACATTCGCACCCCTGGGTGGGGGCGAGGACTTCAATAATACCTAGCGATGTCTATTACATCAGCTTACATACCTACAGTGGGGTGTTGCGACCATGTGTTTGTAGGTGTTGTGTAGTGCGTAATGCAACAACACATATGGTTATACCATACTTTGCCATGTACACTGGACTGTGCTGCAGTGGAACCCATATCGAGAATGGCTGCCCGTTAGGTGTAAGCATGCCTGTCGACTGTACAGAATCCGCAGCCTGTCCAGAGTTTGCTTCATAATATTGGTGTGTTCCTCTTACAATCTGCACCTGTCTGGCAAATACCTGGGAACTGATGCCATTAAATACAGACAAGTAATTGGGTTTAAGACTCCACATCCTTCAGACGAGTCATGCTAATGCATAACCTATTATTCTGTCAGCTTTCTAAGGTTGTAAGTGGAATATGTGCTTTCTGTCCCTATTTGTCCCCCCAACGGTTTAAGTTCTGTCCAGTGGTTTAGCTCTTAGAGGTTGAGAGGTATGGGCGTAAACTCTGCCCAATTCGCAATATTACTGACATCCCCAGGGTGGTCCGAATACAACTGCGCCAACCAACACCTGCACACCTAGGCCCATAATTCCATGCCCATAGTTCCCCCACCTGGCCTTCCTCTACAGCACTCGTCCTTACTGTGGGTGCAGGTGGGGTCTAACCACACCAATACATACTACCCACTCTCCGCATATTGGGACCCATGTCGTACTTTGTCTCGACCTATGGGCCATTAGGCTTGCACAACCTACTGGTCTGTCTATGTATACAGGCTGGTTAGATAAATCGTTACAGGGACTGACTCCAATTATCATTAATTTTTGGGGTGTCCCACAAGGGACATTGATGTCTTTATTTCAAGATTAGACATGGCAGGTCTCTCCCACTGGTAGTATCCTGCCTGTGGTCTGGGAAGCGGTGGCGTGTTTACTTGTATCGTGTGTTTGTATGTTTCACCTGTCTAGGTGGGAGGGGGGTTGATGCTGGGAAGGAATAAAACATATTGGGTGCCTCTGAGTGCTGGCTTTTTAT